>NW_007578029.1:380771-551371 GCF_000690725.1 Stegastes partitus
CTGAAACCGGCTGGGAGATGAGAAGAAGAGGGTTCCTGCTTGCGGACCCAGCCACCACCATTCCTCTGGACTGGAACATCAGCTGGGACTGGAAGACAGATGGTCTTTTGATTAGACGGTCTTCTTTAGGCGTAGAGCTACTCTCTCGTAGGGAATACCAGAGTAACTGACGATACTATCATGAATCTCGTTGAGGTTTGTTGGGCGGTGTAGCCTTTGTTCCTTTGCTTACCTACTCTCCTTTCCATCTCACTGATGTGGTCCTGCACCAGGCCGGTGTCGAGATTAACCAGGATTCTTCTGGAAGGCTCAGTACCCTGTCGAGAGCCATCGGGGAGTTGGTGGGTCGACTTCTGCAAACCTTTGGGGGCTACGACTGGAGCAGCCTGGAGGCCTGTAAAGAGTTACAGTCAGAATCAATGACATCCTTATTTCCAGCTCCTCATTCGGGGTCACCGATGTTCATATGTACCACGGGCAGAACCTAAGCGACAGTTGCGTTTCCTTGAGGTCAAGCCGATACCGATGCCAGTTGACACATACGGTGCGAGGCCTTTGATATCAATAATTAACTGTTGTGTCACACTAATATATGGGCCACCGCTTGACTTTAACAGTGTCATAAATCAATAACAGTCAAAGTCTACTTTTCTGTACCACCAGTCGGTAGGTCAATTGCTCTCATCTCATTACTGTTTGCCACAGTTTTGCTGCCAAGGCAACAGGCCACGGAGGCAAAATGAATTGGGACATGGAAATATCAGTAAATCAACTGGGATCATCCAACAGAATGAACCAAACTCCTTTAACGTGCCCATTGCGTAGATATTTCCTGAGGATTCTTGCGGTTCTTTACAAGGAGTAGCAACGCAGTGACCTCTAGTCTGCCAAACACCTCTTATTGGGAATGGATTTTTAAAATAAGCCTAAAATAAGAAACAAACTTGGTTTCCACGTAATCACGCCAAAAAAAATGTTATTACCTCAAAGGAAAGTTTTTCATTAACATTGCAAACTGCGACTTTTTCAGAATTACAAGGAAAATCTGTTTTGCTCCTGCTTCATAACTCGAACATACGTTGTTGAATCCATAATGTCTTAATCACAGAATAATACAATTATTGTGTAAAAAAAAAACCCCACCAAAACCTGAGACTCACATCATCTATAAAGTAAATCATCCAGTAAGTATAGCAGCATAAAGCAAATGCACAGAAATGAATCATCAGAACTTTTCTGACTAAACTTCATCCATCAAAGACACGTAGCTACAGTGGAAAAAAAAAACATATTGAGATCTTACCTGACACAGCCAGGAACAACAGGAGTAGCGTAAACATCCTGTAAATAGAAAACAATCAGAACAACTTTTAACACAGGTTTTAGTTTGATTGTTAGTTCTTCTACCACCTCCCACTAATGCGCTGCCCTGAGTTTGTATGTTGCTCACCTGAGACTGCAGTGAAGATCTGAGCAGCTCAGAGAGACAATGTCCCCCATAAATATCTCCCTGCCTCGGCCATAAACCCCAATGTAGCTGTCTAATGAGATTACTGATTAATCTCCTATAGCTCTGTGATTACTGATATTTGAGGAACTTTGCCTTCAGCTCCTTATCTGATAAAGGTTCGAACACAACGCTAATATAACTGCAGCTCATAAAATGCCAGCCGTTGACCTCTGACAGTTTCCATTAGCATCCTATTCTACTGTACACATCCTGTTTTCCAGCTCCAACAAACAACACGAGAGGTGAACGGCACTCGGTTTGTTCGAGCCCGATCGATATTTGTGAACGCAGACACCGAGTGAAGATTACAACAGATGGTAAACGTCACCGTGGAGGCCACTGAAGGTTGTTTTGGGGGTACCAGATGTATCTTGTAGGTCATTTTGATGTTGCTGTGGGGCACACCTTAAATCTCAGACACATTGTTGGTGGGAGTTCTTTACCCTTTGGAGTCTCATATGCCCCGAGTAGGAGTCGGAGCTGCCAGCTGTTAATGATGAAGTGTGTACGCTGCTTGATCTCTGGCTCCACCTGGTGTGTGAACAATAACACCGCTGATGGAAGGAAATAAGAAAGATCTACTGGTATAGACAACAGGGACGGAGCCAAGGGGAGGCCACGGTCTGGTCCTTCCACACAACCAGTAGTAAAACCTGTTAGACAGTTGCACATGTACTCACAACTGGAGTTAGCTGGAGTGTTTTTGTAGCAGAACCATTTCCTGTGTGGCCGTCGTTCCATAAAGATACAACCAAACCCTCATTCAGCCTCAAGTACTGCTGACCAATCATGTTTGTACTGATTTTGCATCAATTCAGAGAACGCAGTGCATCTTACACGGTGTATAATGGTATCAAGATTGGTCTGTTCTATGTGGAAGTAAAGACTGACTGGTTTTCATTAGTTAAAGTGTGCGCGATTCAGGTTTGGCTGTGGATTTAGCTGAAGCTCGTCACACTGGTAAAGCCTGAAAGGATGAAACCAAACAGCAGAGCAAGGACACTGTTGACTTAGAGGTTTTAGTTGTAGTTATGTAATTTAAAATACGACCTTATGAGATTCATCCACAACTAAAAAAAAACAGAACTTTAGCAAACATTCCAGGTTTGTAGTTCATTGAGGGTAACCTTTAAAAAAAATTAGCTTTTTATGCTGTGTATAGGTTATCATGAGCTTCTAAATGACAGTGTTGTCTGCATCAACAAATGATGAGAGTAAAAACAAAAACACTTCGTGGCCTACAGAGGAACTAACATGACACGATGCCCCCCATGTGAGAAATGGTCCCATCCTTGCCCCTGATAAAGGCTCTCTGGTTGCATCACAGATAGTCAGAGGAGATTATCACATCTATTCAACCCTCTGCCATCCTGATCTCGCGGTGTTTATCAGCAGATTGGCCCGATTGAAACAGTTCAAAAGTTCAAGGTTGTGTGTGGTGACACTGATTTGTGTTTTCTGTGCTTCCTTTGGCAAAGCAGCACAGAGTGAAGGTCCAAACTGTGGAAGACGTTGACCTTTGTTGAGCAACACTTTGCATCGTCTCCTATCAACGCTCGGTACACGGCGGGGCGGTGACAGCCCGTCAGTCAAACTGTCCCACAGCGGACCAAGGCCTAACTCCGCTCCGCCGGCCGACGCGGTGACACGAAACGAGCGACACTCGTCACTCACACCCTGTTTGGCAAATTTACGCACGCACGTGGAACGGGCACGGGAGGGTTTGAGTTCGCGGCGTCAAGGTAGAAATAATTAAGCAACACACAACAGGAAGAGCGGCGGGTCAGCCTTCACAATAAAAGTGATTAAACCTGTGCTTATTAATTTCATTTTGAGTAATTTTAAATACATGATGAAAATGACATTGGAAAACTTAAGTTAGAAATAAAATGTGTTTACACGTAACATATACAACTAGCTGTTGAGGAGGACGACACTTAATAGTTTTCCAGTAGCTCTTTATACGTTATCGTTTAATAACCTGACTTCTACCTGTAGAGTGAGACTCGGATCTAAGAGAAAAGATGAAACCTCAGGACCAAAAACGTCACCTTATTTTGATAGTTGTTACTTATACATATGATGAAATTTATTTTCTAGTGCTACAGCAAGCTAGCTCAGTGTAACATTATTTGTTTTGCATAAAGTAAAGCTTGTAACGCTCTTAGACAGATAATTTATTTTACTGCTGGTTGTCTGTTTTGTTATTGTGCTGGATAATGGTGCACATTGTCGCTGATGTTGTGTTGTTTTTCTCGTACAATAATTTCCCTGAGGTTTGCACCAAAGGGATCAATAAAGTTCTATTCTATCCAATTCTACATAATTTTTTAACAAATGAAACATTAACGTCAGACTATAATTATTGAAAATCATTTATATTTTATCTTTTTTTTCCCGAGCTAATGGAAATCTGCATGTGACTCATATAAGCTAAAAAACAAACAGGTCCTTCCCGAGTGGCTGTTCTGTAAAAGCTTTTATTTTGACACCGTGGCGGAAGCCGTTCCGACACCAGAGCTGGTTCTTTACCAGGAAACATGAGGAATGTCTCATGTTGGTGGATTGATCGCATCAGACTGGGAAGTGTGACGGCAGCTGGTAGCTTCTGCTCCTCCTCGGTGTTCTGCTGCTTTCTACGGGCGGTGAAGTGTCAATCAGCTGATTGATTAGTGAGCGGAGACCGCGAGCCGCCGTTTGGTGAACGTTACGCAATGAGCGCGACAGTGACAGAGTGACTCCTAGCAGCTAAAACAAGCTAGCCGCTAGCTAGCTAGCTCGGTGCGACAAGTCAAACTCGACTGAAGTGAAGTGTGCACGGAGCAGCTCGTTTAGTTTCTCCTCCGGGTTTTTAGTTTACTTTTCTGTACTTGAAATGTCTTTGGTGACCGCGTTAGGACGGCTGGCCCACGTCAGGCTACGGGGATACTCCCGGAGGACGGCGGCGGCGAGCTGGGGAGCTTTCCTGACGGCTCGGAGGAGTCTGACCGCCGGCACGCAGCCGCTCAGGTACGTCCTTCACCGACACACACACAGCTAACACCGCCACACAACGGCCCGTCCGGGTCGGAGGCACAGAAACACACCCCGGACTCCCTTCAGCTTAATGTGACCTTTGTTATGAGAGCTTCAGGTCGGACTGGAGCTGCTCTCATGGTGCCTCTTTGTTCAGACAGCTGAGCTTTAGTTACACTTCAACGGGCTGGTTTGGTTGTCGGTGTTTGTTTGTGTGTAACGGAGCAGGAATGTGTGCCTCAAGGTAGGAAAGAGTTTGGATCAAATCTCTCTAAGACTTGTTTAATAGAGCACATGGGGAAAACACTCAGAGCTCCACAGTAAACAGAAAGATGCGTTTAAGCAAACTGGTGAGTTATTAATCTGTGTTAGTCTACATTCACATCACTGGAGCTCAGTTTACTGATCAGATGTGATGTTATTTATGAATGCATTGAGTGCACATTACCAAGCTGTAATCTGTATTTATTCCAGCAGCACTGCTCTCTGCTCATGCATTTAATGTGTTAATTGTTAATAATCGTATTTATTCCTGTTCAAAGCATTTGCACTAAACTTTGCTTCACTTTCTAACATGTCTGCAGCTGCACATAGTAGAACTTTGTGCTTGGACAATCAAGCTGATGAAGTTTGGGATTTATACTTCCTCTGCATAAAAACAAGACCAGTCCCACTAACATATGTGTGACTGTTGCATATGTGCACTAGTGCCACAAGTAATGAGCACAGCTGATGTCCTTAGAAGTGATTGAATCACTGCACGTCCACAAGGCCACAGCGATCCGTCTCCCCGCTCAGATACGAGCCTCCTCAGGGCCAGTCTGCTTGTGTGGCTGCTATCTGCTGACCTGCAGCTCAGGGTGAAGGTTCTGGTCGACACCGTCCCTGCAGCGCCCACGTCAGAGCCCCCCAGAGGCGCTCAGGAATCCCAGTCGGCCCATTAAAGTCTAATGTGACCATTAACAAGTCTTTACACGTGTTGGTCTTACACGGTCATGTGGTGCAGGAGGAGAGTTTGTTGTTTAGAGCAGATTGTTCAGAGTCCCGAGAGGTCACTGGGTTTGTTCTGTAAAGCTGGATATCATCGGTTCTCTGAGAGGCAAACACACAGACTGGATCGCTTCAACGAGAATATGTTTTCTAATCAGCAGGCTGCGGACACAGTAACAGTTTATCTTTCTGTCCTTCGTTCTGTGACACAGAAGAGACGACGTTTAGTTTGTTTTCAGATCCATGGCACTCGGTTTACAGTTGAAAGCATCGTGCTGGTTCAGAAGAAATGACACCACACTGACCAGTTCAGAGTTTAAAAAGTTGTGTCTGGATCATAACGTGTGTTGTTCAAGTTAAATGCTGGAGGTTCTCTAAAGGTTTGCACAGCGTCATCACCCCACTGTGCACAGAACTGGTTTAATTTATTAATAATAATAGTTTTATTTGTAGAAGGCTCACATGAGATCAGAACCAAAAGGTCACAGCAACGAGGAGCATCTGAACAAGACGTAGAAGCAGATAAAGAAGTAAAATGAGCAAAGGTTCTCAGACAAAAGCATGTTTTTAAGTAGAGATTTAAAAGGGGGTCAGTGGCTGAGCTGAGCAGAGCTTCAGGACTCTGACTGCAAACGCTCCTCTGATTAAAACACCTGAGATCCGGTCGCTTCTGTAGCGGATGTTCTGCAGACCAAGAGTTTGTTGAAGTGGTCAAAGTGTGACGAGACCAAGTTGTGTAAGAATGTGTCTGTGGCTTGAAAAAGGAAGACAGGTTGTGTGGTTGAAATATTTCTAAGACGATAAAAACACGAGCTTTGTCGTGTCCTGTTCAGAATTTAAATTATACCAAACCTGGAGATTTCAGTGTTTTAGGTTTTGATGGATTGAAATGACTTCATGTAAACTCAAATCCATTTAAATACCAGTTTTCTAAAATATGCATCAGTTTCCTTCAGCCAGAGCAGAGCCGGCGTCTCAAACCGTCCAACATCCTACAAGATTAGAAAAGCAGAAACCTGAAAACGTTCAATATTTGAACTGTTTTGCTTGAAGACAACTTAAATGTTTGTTAAATTACCAAAATAGTTGCGTAAATGTACAGTTGACTCTAGATGAGGTGTCGCAGCTCCATTGTTGTTTAGTTTTTGCTTCCATCCGTCACGTTTTTTGTCAGTATGAAGTCTTAAAATGTCAAAACTCATCAAGAAAGAAAAAATCAAACATTTCCTTGATTATTTATGTTACGAAAAGTAGAAAACAAACAATCAACATGTTTCCAAATGTGCACAGATGTTAACCTCACTGGGCAAAAGTAGTGCCTCTACATACTTGTGATATTTCACGATTTAGGTTGTAATTTATGTCCTTACTCGTCTCCTGTCTGCTCCATGATTCCATCCTGAGAAGTCCCAGATGTTTTTGGTTGGTCTTCGTCGAGTCACTCATTAGTTGTAACTTGGTGACTTATTTTTGGCAAATCTTTAAATGAGAGTTTAAGAATGAAGTGATTTTGGTGAGTAGTCGTGATGGAGTTAATCTTTGAGGTGGGTGGTCAGTCCCAGATGGAAGGTTTGAAGTCAGGAGTGGCAGAAAGTAGAAACTTTAATCAGTCTTTCTGATTGTACAGCTGGTGGCTCTGATAAATGGTGTTGTTTTGGCGACCTGTCCACCAGAGGGCAGTGCAGGGCAGCAAACACAGGCACTCATGAGTGGAGTGAATGTACAGATCAGCAGTAGCGGTGCACCGACTTTAGAGACCTGTGATGAGTTTGAGTAACAGAATATGTAATAAATAGGTGGTCAGATAATCCCGTTACCGTCTTGTGACGTTTTAAAATGTCAGTGTGCTTCTGTGTGTCTCAGGTCTGACAACAAGGTGACGGTCCACTTCATCAACCGGGACGGGGAGAAGATCACGGTGAAGGGGGCGCCTGGAGAGTCTCTGCTGGACATTGTCATCAGCGAAGACCTCGACTTTGATGGATTTGGTACGTAAACACACACACATACTGGTACATTACGCTTGGACTGCTCACATCAGATAGCTGCCTGCATGTAACCGAGCGTGTTTGCGTGCTGCAGGAGCGTGCGAGGGAACGCTGGCGTGCTCCACGTGCCACCTGATCTTTGACGAGGAAGTGTACAAGAAGCTGGGGCCGGTCACAGATGAGGAGATGGACATGCTAGACTTAGCCTACGGCCTCACCGACACGTAAGGACGCACGCCTGCACGCACCAGATTGTACCGGATGTATCTAGAACTAACAGAAGGAACATATCCACACTTACACACATTCACCCAGATGTTTGTTTGACTTGTTTCTGGAGAACGGCGGCGCTCTACTGTGCAGGAACATCAGCCACACGCGTCAGGTTTAAACACATCAGCAGCACACCTCAGTGGAACGTCGTCACCGTTGTTGTATTTGCTGTAGATTGTGATGATAAAAAGTAATAGGATGAACAATGGCAGCCTTATCCTTTTAAGAAAGGCCCACAGCCCGCACGGTGCTGATGAGATGGTTCTGTCGAGATAATGAGCTTTGTCAGAGCCGATCAGTTAATCAGCCGGAGACAAAGGAGTAAACACAGGAGAGCCCCTCAGTGTGCTGCATGTGCATCTTTACAGCAGGATCAGGGCCTGAGTCACTCATCACAGCACACCTGGAAGCTTAGAGAAGAATGTAAAAGAAATAGTAGAGCTGCTGCCATTGGTCGGCATAATCGATGATGTCATGTCTTAAAATATGTTTGTGTTAGTTCAGGTAACTCTAACCGATGTCCTTCATCACTGTGTGAGTGTTGCATCATGACCTCAGTCAGCAGCAGTCAGTGCAGCACGACAAAGTCCTGATTGAGAAGTATTTGGAGTGCTTTAAATGATCACGGAACAAAAAAGCGGTTTGTGAAGTGCAGAGTTTTGGTATCGAAGCACAGATGATGTGTGAACAGCTGAAGGGAAAAAGCAGAGGAAGCACTTTACATCTGTCGGCTTGTGTCCTGCTCTCTGATGTTCTGGGTGTTAATGCAGCTGAATTCACCAGAACGCTGTTGTCATTTACACGTTGTTCTGTTGTGAGACAAGGAAACGGTATGAAATAGGGACGAAAATGCAGACTAATGAGACCATGTGTTGATAAAGACAATGGCTGTGCTGCGAACTCAGTAATTGTCATAGAACTAGAAGTTCTTGCCAAAGTCAGAGTGATAACAGTCAGGAGGAACATGGCTGTCAGCTGTAGCCTTTTAACTTCTTGTTCTCTCCTCATTTCCCCCCACAGGTCTCGTCTGGGTTGCCAGATCTGCCTGACGAAGTCCCTGGAGGGGATGGTGGCCAGAGTCCCGGAGAGCGTAGCCGACATCCGACAAAGCAAAGACGGATCGTCTTAACCGGACGCCTGTAGCCGAGAGACACGAATGTAGAGAGTGTGGGTGCGCCCGGTCGGAAGCGAGGGTACAACGTGTGCGCATGGGGGACGATGGTAGGTGGAATTCTGTCGGTGCTGCCACAAAACTGTTTCTTACTATTTTATAAAAAATGTCCAAGTCCTAGAAAAAGGAGAGACAGCTCTCAGTAACCAGGAGGCAAGAAGGCAGAACCTTGCTGCTGCTGCTGCTGCTCTAGTGTGGAATCCTAACCAAGTATTTATGAGAGAAACACCTGCTGTCTAGCTAAGATCAGCCGGGGACGCCGTGTCATCTGGTCTGTTTGTTTTAATCAGCGTCACACAGAATGTTTTGTCACCGAGGACGGCTTTTATTAGCTCTGACTTCAGTTTGTAGCCGTGCCTTCCATTTTCTAAGAAATGATCTGTTCCTGTGACTGAATTTACAGTTTTTAAGTTCAGATCTTGTTTGTACGTGTGAGTTGAGTCATTTCTAAGGAAAAGGTAGACAGCTGACTGAACCGCTAACAGTTCTGGACGCCTTAGAGGTTTACGCTGATTGTGACGACCGTCCCACCCTCCTTATATTTTATGTGTCTGCGTATGTAAAGCCAGACTGTTTTTATGTTGATCCAATCCTTCATGTAACCAGACTTCATCACGTGATTGTACATAGCTAGAGCACACGTATATCTGTGTATAGAGTGAAAAATAATAATAAAAAAATGTACATTTTTAAAGGCGTGTTGAGCTTTCAGTTTACATGTTTGATGCACCTCACACATGAGAAGCGTTGGCGTCGCCCTTTAAAGTCTTTGCCATAAATGTCAAGCAATAACAGAGATCATCAGGTTTGAACATGTGGTTTTATTTGTAAAAGCAGACTTGAAAGCTTATTAGCGCACACAATAAGGAGGCGGTTTAAGAAAGCAACAGTTTGTTTGGAAGGTTTAAGCTGCATAAAGTGAAAAGCTTGAAAAACACGACACACATGGAGAATTCAAATCAGTACAGGCTGATGTGAAAACCACCTTATTGGCAACAAATACAAAACAAGTCATCCTGTGATGCAGAGAAGCTGTAGGAATTAGGAATGCATGGTATAATAATACAATAATAACTTAAAAAGAGCTGGAAAAACATTGTGAAACGTCTCTGATTTGCAAAGACATCCAACATCGTCCTTATCGTTGTGATTTTCTCCTGTTTGTTTGTAACTAACTGAAGTTGCTGTGGACGTGTGGAAGCTGCATGTCAACAAACTGCAGAACAGATCTTTAAAGAGCAGCGGCTCAGTGCAGGAAGCTAAACTTCAGCGTCTCGTAGTACGTGTTCAGCAGTGATACTCTTTTAGCAGTGAGCTCTACAGACACAGTGCAGTTGGCAAAACGTAGCACATCACTAAGAAAGCTTTACTAATGAACTTGTGCAAAGTTGAAACATGTAAATAACATGAACTATACTCATATAAGCTGCTCTTCATTATGCAATGATTAATATACACGTAATAGGAAAAGCAAAGTGCTGCTCTCTACACAGTCACAGTGTGTACGACCCAGGCTGCATTTACACTCCTGCCCATAATGTGTCCTGTTGTTAATGTTTTAATACGGTGTGGATGCAGAAAAGCTGCCTGCTTGAACCAAACTCAGGTTTATTGTGATACTGTAACATATGCATCATAGCTGTGTGTGAATGTAGCTTGTAGCAGTTGTACGGTTTCAAGGAACAGATGCACACGTGCGAGCAGATGCAACACAAGCGAGGATCTAGTCAGGAGACAACAACCTGCATAAGTGCTGTAGAACAAATTGAAGTGTGATTGGACCTTGGTGCCTGGGGGCAGTCAGAGTGGGAGGTGATAGGAATTGGTGTTTGGTTTTTCTTCAGTGTTCAGTGGAGAGCTGGATCTTCAGTCTGTTATGAAAGAGTGAGAGGAACTCTGCAGATCCAACAGGGTTTGGTAACGGTCTAGCTATCGACCTCGGGCCTGTTGTGGTGGTTGTATGAGGCGCCTTGTGTTTGCTGAGAGTAGTGAGCGGTGGGGAGTGTAGACCTGACTGACAGAGTTCAGGTCAGAGGGAGCTGTTGTCATTGTGGTTTTGTGGGCAAGTGTGAGAGTTTAGAATTTGATTTGGGCAGTGGGGTGATGTGCTGCTGCAGTGTGGGTCATCTGCAGAGGTTTGACTGTGGATGTGGGGGCCAGTAAGGAGCTGCAGTCATCAATGTGTGATATTGTGTGAGCTTGTGCTGGGAGTTGTGCTGCATGGTCAGACAGGAAAGACCAGATCTTGGCAAGCTCTTGTAACATTTAGTAGCTACTTTAGATTTTGTGGAATTAATGGTATAGAAGTCAATGACATACAGTTGGAGATATCTGCAATTCAATTCTGACAAGTCAAAGCTGACTTACAGACATGTCAAACTGTGTGCCACTGATCTCTATACTGTTAATTCCACAAAGTCAGATGTAGATATTACAATTGTAGGACCCCTGCTTTCCCCCTTAGGCTCTATCCCCAGAAAACATGGTGGTGCTTGTCACTGCTATGCTGACGACAGCCAGATGTATGTGTGTCCCCCTGAGAAAAAGTGATGCGTTTTCTCTCAAACCCCTGCTGTTATGTCTTGAGGATGTTAAAGCCTGGGTGGCCCTTAACTTCCTAAATGTCAATGAGAGGAAAACAGAGGTAATTGTGTTTGGCCCTAGTGGCTCCTGTGGATCCTCCTCTGTGGATTTGGGTCGTTTGGCAGTTTGTGTGGAGTCCACTGTGACTAACTTGGGTTCTAAGATGGACAGTGACTTTCAGTTGGACCACTAAATTAGTGCAGTAGTCAGGTTGAGTTGTTTCACCTCAGGCAGCTTGCTGAGGTGCATCAGCACTTTCAAACAGCAGTCCATGCCTTCATTACGTCTTGGCTGGATGACTGTAATGCACCTTATTGTGGAGGTAGCCAGTCCTCCCTTGTACGTCTCCAGTTAGTCCAGAGCGCTGCTGCCCGTCTGCTGACTGGAGCATGTTATGCCCATTCTGTTATGTGTTTTTAAACCTTTAAATGGGGCTGCAAGGTGGTGCAGTTGGTAGCACCATTGGCTTGCAGCAAGAAGGTCCCGGTGAGGACACCCGGGATCTTTGTGCGTGGAGTCTCTGGGTTCTCCAGCTTCCTCCCACAGTCCAGAAACATGTTGAGGTTAATTGGTGATTCTAAATTGTCTGTAGGTGTGAATGTGCTTGGTTGTTTGTCTCCAAGTGTAGCCCTGTGATAGACTCCAGTCCCCTGTGACCCCAGTGAGGATTAAGTGGTGCATAGATGATGGAAGGAAATCTTTAAATGGCCTCGCCCCGCCCTTCCTCTGTGAGCTTCTTCACCCCTGTGCCCCTGCATGGTATCTCCAGTCAGCTTGAGGTGCTGAGGTCCAAGTGAATGGTCACTGTCTGCTTTCCAAACCAACCTCAAGACCCACTTTTATTCAGTCTTTTAACCTGGTGTGAGACCTTGCTCTGTAGTAAAGTTGTGATTTGTTGTTTGGGTGTTTTATGGTTGGTTTGTTTAGATACAGGGTGAATCAACATGACACCCAAGTTTGTGGCAGATTCAGTGTGTTTGAGTTTCGTTTATTCCAGCTGGATGTAGATTTGTTGTTGTAGAGAGGGACTGGCTGGGATGACAAGGAGCTCAGTCTTAGGGAGGCTGAGTTGATGGTGGGGATTTGTCAGTGGATTATTGCACCAGGTGAGGTTGTGTACACTGAGAAGAGATGGGCTGTGTGAAGCAGTTATTGATTGAGTGAGTGAGTGAGTGAGTGAGTGAGTGAGTGATTGATTGATTGATTGATTGATTGATTGATTGA
Organism: Stegastes partitus; assembly: GCF_000690725.1. Taxonomy (NCBI): domain Eukaryota; kingdom Metazoa; phylum Chordata; class Actinopteri; family Pomacentridae; genus Stegastes; species Stegastes partitus. The sequence continues at coordinate 393,526 of NW_007578029.1, forward strand.
TTGATTGCAGAGACTTAGTCTGTGAAGAATGTGGTGAGCAGAGTGAAGGGTGGTGGTGGTGGTGGTGGTGGTAGTAGTAGTAGTAGTAGTAGTAGTAGTAGTAGTAGTAGTAGTAGTAGTAGTAGAAGAAGAAGAAGAGTTGGTCTTTGCAGTTGTCATTGTGGAGAATAATGTTAGGCCTTTTGGATTTATGCCATTGACTGTCAGTACTTTTTGTGGTGACTTGCCTGGATAGAGGTATGAGTGGGTTGGGATGTTAGAGGGCAGTGCTTCTTCACAGGGGAGTCCAGTGAGGAACAGAGAGTGTCTGAGGGCTTGTTGTCAACTGGGAGTGATGAGAACTAGCTACAGGAGGCACAGAAGCCAGGACCTCAGTACAAAGCTGATGTGTGGGAGACCTGCTTGAGCAAAGTCAGTTGTTTGGGCTTTGACTGTGTGAATGTTCATAGTCTTGAATGGCAGAGAGTAGCATGTGTAGTCAGACTACAAAGGTACCCAGCTGACACCCTGACAGCCACAAAGAGCTTAACTGGTGCAGTGACAGTGATTGACTGCCGGGTATTCAGAAGAGGAGTTGGTGCTTGGCAGAGAGAGCTTAGTGAACTTCCATTGTTTGGAAGTGAGAACACCTGTACCACCTCCTTGTCCAACAGCACAGGTGTGTGTTGGAGAAGGAGTTGGGAGCAGTTGGTGTGGAAGTGTCTTCTGGATGGAACCAAGTTTTGGTCAGGGCGCGAACCTGAACATGTGAAGATTTACCTGGGTAGGTGACAGTGAACTGGCAGTTCCATGCAGCAAGACTGAAGGAGGTTTGCAGGGTCCCATTGTCTGAAAAGCTTTGCTACAGCACATGGTAGTCCGGAGAGTAGAGCTAGCAGGACAAAAACCGAGTAAGGCGCCCCACGGCGTCCCCTGCTCGGCGGACTCGCGCAGGCCGACTCGCAGGTCTTTACTCACCTCGGTCTTCACGCAACGAGGTCTGACATGCAGGCTGACGCTTCCGCTGACGCTCCAGGACTGCATGTCTGCTTATATACCCAACGGGATTAGGGCTGGACCCACCCCTATCTGATATACTGACCAGTAGAAACAGAGAGACCACCCTGCCCATTGACACTCAATCAACAACGCCTGACACCTACCTGGCACCAAGTCCCAATCACACTTACCAACTAATTACGATCTCCTGTGTGTTTGTTTGCTCAGGAAGTACAAGTTGCTGTTAGTTGCCCTTCACAATTTCATTATTCTAATGTGCTGCAGCTGCAATCGGCTATCAGGCATCCAAAGACAACAACTCTGATTAAGAAAACAAGGCAACAGCAGGTACTTTACAATTGGCAGGTTTACCTTTGGCCTAATATATTTAAATACAAAACCCTTCAAATGAGCTATCAAAACAACAGATCTGCTTTGATCACAGTTACTGTCCTGTCAGTATACAGATTCTTTGTGCATGTGTAAATCCAGCCTTGAGGACAATTAATACACTTCCCTTAATGGCAATAAGCACTAGGCAGGTATACTTATACAACACAGCCAGTCATATGTCAGAGTAGGTTTTGCCTCAACTTTGGCAAAAAAAAAAAGTTCATCTTCAGGCTGCGTTGCAAACTCAAACCGACAATTTCTAGATGTTGAGTGAGCATCCCAGCAGCTGTCAACACTAAACCCAACCATGGCCTTGCTTTATGACCACATTCAAGTTGTGCGTTTGTGGCTCTATCTTGTTGTACTTAAGGTGATTTGTGTTTCACTTATCTGACCTGGTTTCAGTCCAGCCCACAGTCATAATCACACATAGGACTCTTCAGCAAACAGCAGCTGGTCAAAGTCTGGTTCTGCTGATGGATCGCTGCATCTCTTCAGCCACTCCCTGCGACTCTCCACCAGAGCCAGCGCCACCTGCTGGCTGCTGTGGGGATTGCTGTGCAGGTGGGACGAGAAGTAGTCCCTCACCGTTTTGGTAGCGTGAGGAGAAAGGCAGAACTGGGCCTCTGAGGCACCTCCCTGTGAATCCACCTCTGACACCTTGAGTCCCGGATCACTGGGCAGCCTTGCCCTGGTCAGAGTGGCAGCTCGGTCCACCACCTGCCGGCCTGGTTCCGACCCACGGCGCTGATAGAGCCGGGAGTTACACTCTTCTTCTGCAGAGTAGGACTTCTGTCGCTTGAACAGGGACAGAGACGGTCCGCTGTGCTTGTAAAACAGAGATGGAGACGGCTGCTTCAGCTCCGTGGCTCCGCTCTGCGCCGCCCTCCTCTGGGTGCTGATGTCAGCTTTAGGATTGCTGTGGACGTCACTGAGCTGCTTGACCGTTACCAGGGTCTCTGGAGAGGGGAAGGATTTGGGAAACTGGAGGCTCCCAGTGGAGCGGTGGTGGGAGGGAGGGCTGGAGGAGTTGTGTTGAGGGTGTCGGAGCTTGTCATGCTCCAGACCCGGTCCCACCCTCGCGTGGTTCCCTCCATCTTTGGAGCCTCTCCTGGATGGTTTGGACTTCAGTTGGCTGCTGGAGGTGACTTTCGTTGCTCCTTTCTCACTGGCTCTTCCTCTGTCTGGGACCAGTTTGCCCAGTGTGGCTCCTCCCTGTGTGCACAAGCACAAACACCATCTGTGACCCATAGACGGTTTCATCTGCAGCATTACCTATTCCTTCAGTTTATCCAACAACACTTTACATTCTTCTGACAACAATGACCATAAACAAGAACATCAACATCCCATCTGCAGACACAGGGAGGGCAAAGATCCACAGCACAAACACTCAGTATCTTCAACAGATACAGCACAGAGCTCATTGTGGATTTTAACAGAGAGGAAGGAGAGAACAGTTATCTCCTACAGCATCTGCAAGACACTGTGTCTAACGGTGCAATAATCCAGGCCCATGGTCTCTCATACCATCACTATGCTGATGATACCCAGTCTTTCCCACCAAACCACCACACAGTCTGTGCCCAGATCTCATCATGCCTTGCACACATCTCAACATGGATGACAAATCACCACCTTCAACTCAACCTCTCTAACACTGAGCTCCTTGTCATCCCAGCCAGTCCCTCTCTACAACAACATATCCACATCCAGCTTGATTCAACCCAACTCAAACCCTCAAAATCTGCCAGAAACTTGGGTGTCATGGTTGACGACCAACGAACCATCAAGGCTCATGTGGCCTCTGTTGCTCGGTCATGTCGATTCACCCTGTACAACATCAGGAAGATCTGGTCTTTCCTGTCTGAACAAGCAGCACAACTCCTGGTCCAAGCTCTCATAGTATCACACACTGACTACTGCAGCTCCTTACTGGCAGGCCTCCCCACATCCACGGCCACACCTCTGCAGATGATCCAGAACACAGCAACATGTCATCCCACTGTTCAGATCACTTCACTGGCTTCCAGTTGCTGCCCACATCACATCCAAACCCTGACACTTGCTGGAAAACCCACTATGAGAACAGCTCCCTCCTACGTGAACTCTCTCATTCAGATCTACACTCCCTCTCACTCACTACACTCAACCAACCACCAAAAACCTCCTGATACAACCACCACAACAGGGCCCAAAGTCAACAGCTGGACTCTGTGGTTCCACGGTGGTGGAACCAGTTACTAAACTCTGTTCCATCTGCTGAGTCCCTCTCAGTCTTTAAGACTAAAGACCAGCTCTTCACTGAACACCTTTGCACTTGACAGCACAAAAACAAACATTTTTGAAAAAATTACATAAATATAAAATATACATTCCCATTACCTGCCTACAGCCTGCTGTTGGCATCAACGCCCCATCACACTGGAACTTATCTCAATTGTTTTCTCCTGATTCAATCCTTGCTTGTGTTGGATCTGCTCTGACATGTACGTCACTTTGGATAAAAGCATCTGCTGAATGACACTGTACAGTTGTCTTTAAACTGTAACCACAGTTTATTAATGACAGAAGTGACGAGACCTAAAGATGGAACCACACCGGAGGAGGAGGAGGTGCAGCAGCTCCTCAGCTCTCTGAGCTAAGAACTACATCCAGACCTTCAAACCACAGTGCACACGTCTGTCTCCAGTGAGAATTTTTAAGCAATAAGGAGTCTGTGTTTACGACAAACCATCCAGTCTGCTGCCTCACACTGAAGTCAAACCTCTGCTCAGACAGAAAAGAAAGGTGTCTGACATCACCTGTGACATCTGTGGGTGCTCCCAGGACTACAACATAAATACTGGACACGCCAATCATTAGCCGCCTGTGCTCACCACAGCATCTACTGGAAGAGGTCAAAGGTCACTAAACCAAGGGCCAGTTCACGTTAACGTCAAGGAGAGCTGGTTGTCACATGAGCGGGTTCGTTAAGTTCCTGTGGTTTCAACTGGACAAGCAACAATGAGGATCCTTAGAAAATAAACCTCTAACTTGGCTGTAAAGTCTCACAAATAGCTGCTGGAAGCTGTAACATGAACTTATAACATCTACTGTCACACTCAGAAACATCTTTTTAATTCTGTTTTCTCAGAGCTCCACACTTGCTGCAGATGTTTCAGTATAAAAGCCTCCCATGAACAAGCTGCTGGAAGGCTTTTGTTGTGAAAAATCTGCTCAACCAGTGTATTTAAACATAAGTAGATTAAAAGCGTTTAAAACAACAAACACCTGGAAATCACCAGTAATGTGCAAACTATGGCAGCTGTACTGTGGCACATTAGACATAAAGGATGACAGAGGTAGGTGGATGGATGGATGGGTGGATGGAGGTAAAATCTATTAACAAATACTGAGTCACTATAGACATGAACCATAATACAAATGTGGCTGTAATTCATTCATCAGCTCACATTCACATACTATGCTGATGACTTCTTAAGTTATGTATTTAGTTTTTAGGATTCCACTCAAAATGAACCACTTCTTAAACTTACAGTTGACTAACTCAACTCATTATTTCAGCTCCAACTACAAACTGAAGTGACATTTTTGTATATGACATAATTAGTCTATATGAATAGATATATAAGAGTTCCTTTGTCCACTCACCCCAGCCTTGTCCTCCTCTTCCTTCTCCAAGTTGTCTTGCTGCGTCAGCGACAGCCGTCGGTCTTTTTTCAGCCAAGAGTTCGGGTGGAGGCCCCTGCAGCCTTTTAAAGTCCCCCAGCTCAGAGCTTCTCTGGGCGGGGAGTCTTTGGCTGAAGTCCGCTCTGGATGTTCAGCCGAGGTGAAGGATGCGGTGGACACTGAGGTGGACAGTGAGTTGGAGGGCAGCTGTGTCTTGGTCGGGTGAAGCGCCCTCCTGCTCACCCAGGTCTGGTCACTGCTGAGGGAGTCCAGAGAGTCAAGGGAGGAGCGGGTGGGTGCGGGGGAGACGGGTGTAGACGAGAGGCTGGAGGAGCTGGCCTCCAGAGCCGCCGACCTCCCTCCGTTCACCCCGCTCTGACCTCTGCAGTGGGGCAGGGTCAGTGTGTGGCGGCTCGGCTTCCTAGAAAGCTCCTCCTCTCCGTCCTCGTCCTCGCCGGTGAGGCCGTCGGTGCTGCCTGAAGTGTACGGCTGGAACTTGGCCGCGTACGCTATGGCCGGCTCTGAGCGGCGCCGCTGTGTGCGATGGCCCTCCAGGGACAGAGAGTCCAGGGTGGACGAGGCCTCGGCCAGCACCGCGTCCTGCGTGGAGCTGGACAGGTCCGGCTCATGCCTCCTGAACCTCCCCCGAGGCTGCAGCTTCTGTTTGTGGCGTGGGTCCGGGTTGGTGTCCTGGTCGTAGTCGCTGAAGGTGAGGATGGAGTCCAGGCTGCCTTGTAGCGGTTTGGGCCGGAGACGCCTTCTGCTGCAGAATCCTGGTGAGCCGCCGCTGCTGTTGTCCAGCTCGTTCTCCAGACTGTCGTAGGAAGAGTCGGTGAGCGGGTCGACCCAGCACCCTGACGGTCCGCCCAGGAGGTGGAGGCAGAAAGAACAAAGAAAACACCACATAGGAACATGAGGATGAACAGGTTTCACAGCTGAGGAAGTGAACAACGTTTACAACTGCTAAATACTACTGTGTTGTTTTATTGTTTGCAGCAACATTTAAAATTAAACTTAAACACACAATAATGTCCTGTGTGTGTGTTCTCATGTCACTTGAGGCCATATTTATTATGATATCAACACACATCCAAAACATCCTTCTCATATTTACTCTAAATGCCTTCACTGAAAGCAGTCACATATTTTCTGGAGACTCTAATTTGTAGCCTCGAGCCAACTCGTCTGTCTCATAAAAGCTACATAAATATGACGGAAGTACCTACAAAGATGAATGATTAATAGCATGAATCTGACTCATACAGAAGGTAACACAGTGTGAATTACAGACTCCAAAGCCTGCAGCTGTTTGAACCTGCTCCCTACCTGATCCCGTCTCCTCGCTGTTGACTCTCTGCGGAGCTCCTCCGAACAGCGACGACGGATCCTCTCCGAGAATCTGCTGACTGTGTTCGATCATGAACTTCACCAGCTCACAAACCTGCAGCAACGACAGCACAATGACACACTGAAGCAGTGGAACAGCTGAGCTTCACACAGACCAGCAGTGGAACAGCTGAGCTTTAGATCAGCAGTGGAATAATTGTAATGTTAAGCTTTTCCACAGGGTGTCATTTCTGAGCAGCTTGATGCTTTGCTCATTTCCAGTCCACATGTCAAAAGGTCACACGGTTCTAAAACAAGACTTTTTAGCCTCCAGAGTGCACATTCCTGAGACAAAACCTTGATGTGCTTTAGAGGTGTTACAATAAACTGATCTACGCTGGAGTTAAACACAAAGATCTTTGGCCACAAATAACTCAGTTGACAGAACAGGCAGCATTTTGTAACTCTACACACTTTAGTCAGACATGAGTGTTTGGAGAATTGTCTTTTTTTTTTCTAACACACTATTCAGAGGTGCAGGAACAGATTCCAGCAGCTGAAGGCGACTCATGCTCTGTTTTGCTCTGTTTGTGTGACCTGCAGACAAACAACAAGCTTGTCTTTGTTTGCGAGCTGTGAGGCTGCTTAGACAGATTTATTTAATCGTGTTGCACCATCACAGCCTCCTGGGTGTCAAAGTCATCGTGGCACGAGCAGCCGACTGCGTCCGAGGTCTGGGTCACATTCCACCGTGTATTAGCTGCTAAATCGATACTCCGTTGAGGAAGAAATCCATTTAGAGCCGGTTTCACTGTGGCTCCAGGCCTCCTGCATCTGGTTCCTCAACAGAGCTACTTCCAGCAGAGCTCCCTGAACGCATCACATGCAGGCTGCAGGAGACGCTCGAGTCTCCCTCAGTTATTATCAAGCAGCAAAAACTGTTGCACCCTGATGTGTTTGAGTTCATCCACCTTAATGCACTTCGTATTGTTGATGCTGATGTATCGTGCATCCACTCAAACCTACATGAACCAGCCACCTGTCACGGCTGCAGCAGGTACATCTCCTTCTTCCCTCTCACCTTTTTGGTTCCCTCTCCCTCCACCTCGGGGCTACAAGGCGCTCCAGGAGGCCAAAGCATGCTGGGAGCGATGCACACCGACAAATTAAAGCTCGTCATCTGGTTCTCGTGGGCGTTGCCCTGGATACCGTGCAGCACGGCCAGCAGGTAGCGCAGCAGCAGGGCGTTCTCTTTGGGCAGCCGACCGATCATCCTGCAGGAAGTTTTGAAGCAATAAAAAGGTGATGTGGTGGCAGCCTTCTGGTGAATCCTGTTAGAATCCTTCATCGACCGGCTCTGTAGCAGTGAAAAGCATGAGTCTGGTACCTCTGTACGTCCTGCACCTGTTCCTCCTCGTCGTCATCTTCCTCCAGGGCCTCCATCCACTCCTCATGCAGCTCACAGCACAACAAGCTGCCCGGGATGCTGCGCAAGAAATCCTGCAGACGAGCACACAGCAGCAATAAAGAATAAAACCTGTACAGCAAAGAATTGTTTCGTCTCCTCTGTGTTTCTGAACAGGTTTCATCAGGTGAACTGTTGGACCTTTTATTGCTGCTTCTTATAAAGGAGAGTAAACAATGTTTATGTGCATCTACTGCAATTAAAACTGACGACATCAGGAGCAAATAATCAGTGAAAATGATGGAATGGAATCTGTGGCGCTGCTGCTGCTGCTGCTGTGTAAAGACGTGACACGGTTTAAAGGCTCGTGCACAGCAGCTGTGTTATCCCTGCAGATAATAACAGATTATAATCCAGATTACTTTAACAAGCCTATCTGTGCTCCTCAGCTGTGAACAGCTTGTCCTGCCGACGTTACGCAGTGAAACACTGAGCAGAGCAGGAAAACAGCTCATTAGTGGTGTCGTGTTTACACATGTGGGTCAATGAGGAGGCGTGTACACAAAGGATGCTGTTACCTCCAGAGAAACCATCAACATTCATCTACATGTGAAAGCAGGGAGCAGGACCAGCATTACTTGTTGATATTTTATTGTAAATACACACAAGTCCTACCTTAAACACTCCGGCTATGACAAAGACGTGGTCGCGTGTCAGAGGAAGCTGAACCTCTCCGCCGTCCAAAGAGTCTCGCAGCTCCCTGACGGCTCGAGCTCCGGCCGACCGGCGGAAGATCCCCCGAGTCCACGAACCCTCGTGGTACAGAAACGCCAGCATGTCCTGGAGACAGAGAGCACAATGTGAGGGATAAATACAGTGAGTGAGACGGCTGTTGACTCTACTGCTGACGTGAGCTTTTAAAACAGAAACTCAACTAAAGTGTTTTTGTTACTGAAATAAAGAAAAAATGCTTTTGGAGCTGCGCTGCTGTCAGTTCAATCAGCAGCAGCTGGATGAGCCCCAGCAGTTAACAACTGAGCAGTAGAAGGACTTTAAACTCCAGATTCATGGTGGCCTACAGGCTGAGATGTGATGCTGATTACTGTATAATTAAATCTAAACTATGATCCACACCAGTCCAGTGAGGTGGTGGACGTGTGGCTGTAAACAACTTTCTCTGAGGACAAATAACAGAACAACCAACACAAAGTGTCTTAGTGAGGAGTTTGGACACAATGTGCTGCCAGAACAGCTTCACTGCATCTTTCTATTCATCTTCTCTTTAGCCTCTGAAGGTCTGCCGGAGGGACGAACAACAAGAGCTGCTCAAGAGTTCAGGTCCGTCCTTTAATTTGTCTGTACTGTTAGGTGTCAACAAAAACCACCTGGATGAATGCAAGATGTTTTTAAAATGACTTAAGTGCTGTCCAGATGTTTTTTTAAATCAGGTTTTCCTTCATTTTCTATAAATAACATAAAGACTGAACTGCACCTCTCAAATGCAGACCCCCACCAACACATGACGTAACAGCACACATTCTCCCCTCGTCCCATTTCTGAGTTTGTACATCCTTGATTCCTTTCCTCACCTCCTCACCTCCTCTCCCCTCCCATATGAGATTGGAGGCATTTAACAAACTGAGACGTCTTCGCCTCGGAGCAACATCAGTTTAATATGACGTGTAGCAGAGCTGCATTATCTGCTCATGGTGATCGTGACAACTTGAAGTGAAGTACAAAATAGTTTTACATAAACAAGAAACATATGATGGCTGACTGATTTCAATAATAAACTTGGTTTCTTTATTTCAGCTGCATCTTCGTACATCCTCACGAGCAACTCGGCTCAATAACCCTGATTTCCAGGTAACAGGACAGAAGAGACGAGGATGTTCAAAACAATAACAAAGACGTGAGACCTCTGACGAAAAGTTTCAGAAAATCTTCATCCAGAGAGCGTTTCCCAAGAACTAAAACTGCATTTGTGTGGATGAAAGGTCCAAACACATAGAAAACGTAGCAGTAAACACCCGTATGCCCGACATGTGGACAAGGCCTCAGTGTGGATGTCTGTGTCAGTGTTCCTGCTCACCATGACGGGCTTCGGCAGGGCGTCGTCCACACAAACGGAGCTGAGCGGCTGGCTGAACAGGCAGCCTCGAGCGGCGCCGGCGAGGGACAGCTCATTGAGGTGGGACGAGGAGCCTCTCCAGAAGGCCCAGGCGATGAGCGAACGCCTCCGTTTGAATGACTTCTGAGGCAAATCTGATTAAACGTCCCAGACAGCGTGAGGATTACTGCTTCATCTTTTAGTTTTTAAACATCACTTACACAAAGCTACTGAAGTACAAACTGACTCGGGTAAAGTCGGACGAGCTCACCTGCAGAAACGTGCTGCTGCAGCGCCTCGGCGGGTCGAGGCTTCAGGATGAACTGACACTGTTTGTAGACCTGCTCCGCCTGCAGGATCTTCTCTCTGTCTGCAGGTGCTGCGGCAGCATCTCTGCCTCCACCTCCTGCCTGACCGGGTCTCACATGACTCATCTGGATGCTGAAGGGAAACTCGTGACCTGAGACAGAGACGAGGACAGTTTTGTAACAGAACAACAGAAAGATCACATTATCGGTCAGCAGCTCCTCTGCGGCTCCCTGCAGGAGCTACGTGACGCTCTTCTCTGGGAATGAATGCTCCACTGTGCCTGAAATAACTCGTCTCACCCCGGTGTTCAGAGGTTTGTGCCCGCAGGGCCTGGAGAGAAACTCAACCACACAGGTGGCTCAGGAAACTAACTGTGACAGTTTTGTCGGACTCACTGACCGATCAGAGGATAAGGAGTCGTGTCCCTCTTGGAGATGACCCACAGCTGGAAGTCTCGGACGTTTCCCTGACAAAACACACAGAACGACAGTGTGAAAAACAACAACAGGCAGCAAACACTAGAGAGCTAACCGCTCCAGGAAGGGCTGAGAAACCCGACAAAGAGTGGTGTTTTCTTTAAGTTTTCACATGCTGCTGGTGCTCCGGAGGCATCTATAAAACACTGGCCTCTGTTGAGTTCTGGTTTATGCTTCTGCTGTGACTTTAAACTGACCTGCACTCACAGATCTGAATATACACAAACGCATAAATAAAATAAACAGAAAAACACTCATCAACTGAACAAAACCCAAAGATCATTCATCTAACAAGCACGCTAAACGAGGAAATCCTTCTGTTTGAGTGGACTAGAACAGAAGGATCCTCTCTGGAGATACTCAAATGACTCTGCTTTGACTAATAACTTGTGGGTAAACAGTGACAGAAATGGGATTTTCTGGTATTTATTACTCACTATGATGCCAAACTGCTGCAGGGCCAGTCGGATCACCTCATTGGTTGAATCTGAGTTGCTGACCGGGAGCGTCTTGGTCTAATCAGAGACATGAACGTCATCGTAACATCACCTCAGAGTGTGTTTACACAGAGTTAGTACAATAAGATCAAGTAAACTTACAACAGCGTAAGTGTTGAGTCCCTTCCCGTAGACTCTCAGAGGGATGGTTTTAGGTTCCTCCATCTCCTTCTCTTCTTTTATCCGACTACACAAGGAGGAAACGCCGCTTGTCACGCACACATACAATAAATATCAGAGTTTGTGTTGAGCTATGTTTACCTTTTGAGGAGGGAGAGCCACTTCTCTTTCTGTTCTGCTGAGCTGAGGAGAAGCACAAATATCTAATGAGCTTCACACTATTATTATTATATACACTGATCACATCTGGCTTCAACGTGTCTTCCTGATCTCCTCTGGGCTCCGTACGACCAACATTCTTTTAGCAGCGCGTTCTGAGTCACATTGAAGGACCGGCTAATTAAACGACTTCCTCTGTGTGAGTAGTCGTACGTACTCATTCACATCCCACCAGCATCGCGTTAAAGTGCAGTAACGGGTTAAGACAACAGGCAAAACGGTAACTTCCTTTCAATGTATCTCTATTGCTACCTGCAGCATGTATTTGTTCTTTGCAAACAGAAACAATGCTCGTGTTTACTTGCACATAAAGCGGGGAAATAAGATCTAAACCAGTTCTAATGCCTGGTGTAAACGAGCTCTCTAGCGCTGACTCAGCACTGTGCAGAATGGTCTGACTGCACCGACCTCACTCTTATTCTACTACAGAGGATGAAAAACGCTTGTATTTCTTTATCGTCTTAGGCGGCATTTAGCCCAGGATGCAGTGACTGTGTCCCCTCAAATAGTAAAAGGGAAAATTTTCACACATCATCTGCATCATTACTGTTATCAGCTGATGAAGAATTAAATTAAACATCACCATTGGCCCCAACTTTACAGTGACAGGCAGACAACTCATTACATAAACTAAATATAACATGTTTTACAGGCTGAAGAAATTTTATTATTTTTTCTAGCATTGAAAAGAACTGTATTTCAGTGAATCGTCACCGTAACAGGAATCATAATTAGATGTTAATTCCACCACAGAACAAACTGTTCTTCTGCAATTCGGTGGAAAAGATGTGTTCGTATGTCACCATCAGCTGAAGTTCGTTGGAAAACATCAGCATGTCAGATAAAGGCCAACATGAAATGTTAGAGTTCTAATACAGACTGTTTGATGAGCACATGCAGGTTTTCAGGTTGGAGCCTGAATATTCCTGGAAATTCCTCCGAAGAGCAGCCAGTGAACTTATCGTATGACTGTAAACAGTCCCTCGGAGGAGGACAGACATGTTTACGATGCTTCCTGCTCTGACTTGCAGTGACGACAGTTCAGAGAACTGCCTTCTGCTGAACGACGCTCTCAGGCTTAAAGTACAAACTGTGATGATGTAGCTGCCGATCGGAGAACAGGACCGAGCTCACTGTCCTCCCCGAATCAGAAAGATGTCGACATGCTTTTACTGCTGCTCCTAAAAGCAGAGCCAGAAATGCATCACAGGGATGTTTTTCTGTCAGTCTGAACCCACGTCCGACTGAAAACACCTGATAAATACGAGCCCTACATCACATGGGGGGGTACGGCTCAGTGCCTCATCCTGTCTGCTGTCTGCTCCTCTGGCATTTAAGGTCAAGTTTACAGCGTCACCAACATATTTTCTGTTGAAACATAAACACCTTTACAGCCTCTGACGTAAGTTTGGGTTCGGCTGTTTCACTTTCCAATCTCGTAACCGGTTTTGATGAAACTGAGCCTCGGTTCAAACTTCTAAACACTGAGCTGTGAAATATACAAGAACTACAAAATCAATCTGGACACTCATCAGGTAGAGTATACCAGCAGGGTTCGTATTTACGTGATCGTCCACACGTTTAAACACGAAACACATTCCATAACGTGTGAATGTTTGTGTCTTTGTGCGTGTGCGTTACCTAAACGTAGCCACACAGTTGCAGGTGGGCCAGCCCATGACGAAGCTGCTCTCGGGGTTCGTGCTTCCCTCACACACCTCGTCCATGCATCCCGCCGTCCACATCTCGCACACACACACCTGGGCCTTCTGTTTGAAGTGGTTGGCCGACCTGGGAGCGACACATTCACTCTGATTTCAGCCTCAGAACCGGGCACTGACCTAATTCACCAGTGAAGGCCAAAGTGCGGCTAAGCCACAGATAGAGACGCTTACTTGGCTTTGGCGATCACCAGCATGTCGTTGAACAGGAAGAGGTGTCTGTCCTGAGTCTGCATCCCCGTCTTCAGCTGAGCGTGTCCGTGGAGGAGGAAGGACCTGCTGGAGTCGGTGAGGAAGGACTGGACCAGCGGGCAGGTCTCTGGACACACAGGAACCAGGAAGCTCTCTCTGGGTGGCAAACAAAGGGGACAAACTAACTTGGGTACAATGGGATCTCCATTTTAAACCACATTTCCCATAAATCCCTCTGCTTCCTCTGACAAAACCACTTTCATTCATTGTTTGATTGATGAAAACATCGACTATTCATGCAGTGAAAAGCCTCTTTCAGACTTGCACTCGTTTCTGTTCAGCATCTTCTCGTGTCGACTTCATGTCTGAATCCTCATCCTGTTCACTTTTCCATAAAAGTCGCGACAGCATCCTACCACATCGGATCAAGTAACACTTCCTTATCGTACTGTCTGAGCCGTCCCAGGCACATTAACAGGAAGACATGTGTGACGTAGGCTAATTCCAGTTGAGTAAAGTGATCTGGGGAAGTCGTTCCACATTTCAGCGCCGATGTTGGTCCAGAACAACACAAAGACAGTTTGCTGCCAAATCACAAAAAGCCACAGAAGAGACAATTTGTCAAAAGAAAAATATTTAAAAAAACAAAACTTCACTTTGATGAAGTCAGATTTATAAGACTGACAAATATTACAAACAATCCCAGGTTTAACAAAACATCAACAGGAGCTGAAGGTTGTTGCTTCCAGATGTTTGTAGGAGTCTTTAATCTGAGTTTATTAAAGAGCTGCAGCTGGATCCACATGAGCATCAGTAACTTTATCAATCCAGCTATAAATGATCTCCAGCATTGGTCACTATCTAACAGTAAGTCACACTTCACCTCAGACAGGTGAGCTGTAACACAGTCATAGTCTATAAGCTGCAGATCATCTAACATAATGGGTTTAGAGTTCTTTTGTTTATGAGTGCATTATTGTTCATTATATGTCGCTTCATGTTACTGTTCAATCGTATGTATCACAAACATCAAACTAACATGATCACTACGGTAACTACTGCAGCTAGCCCATTTAAAGTCTCTTGTGTGGTGAATACTTGCTCTTTTCTGTTTACATTTCTGGACATTACTTGTCAAGCATTTAAAAAAAAACCAGTAGACGTACAGTAAAGACCTGATACCATGGAAAATGGAAGAACAAACACCATCTACTATCTGAGACGCTACACATAAGTCACTGCACATTGATATGAGTCATGCTGCCGCTTCTAAGCTATGAAAGTTCCTCCGAACACTTCTTATGTAATGCAATAAGTTGTTTTTGAACATGGTAATGCTGAGCAGCAGATAAGTCATTGGCTCAAACTTTCCTATCTTATCAGATTCATTTGGCCTGATGAGAGAACTTAGTTTTGAGCGAGCTGCAGCTGCATAACGAGACCCTGACAACACTCATACAGTCACGTCATTCATATTAGAGTCTCATAGGCAGAGAGACACAATCGAGCTTCTTGTTCTAGTTTCATCTCCACCTTGGAGCGCTGAGATGAGTTCAGATTCTGGATGGATCACGTGAAACGGGTCCAGAGCCGTTTCTCCTGCCAGTGTGAGAGGAGTTCTGTTGAGTCAGGGCTGAAGGGAAACGAGGCCACGAACAAAACTACCGTCATCACTGAACAGATGCTTCAGCTGACACCGTGAGGATCATCAACCAAGCAGATATGCCACATGAAGGCCTGATGAAACACCAGCAGAACCTTCTGGGCCACTCTGAAGAGCCTGAGTCCACACAGGAAGTACGTTCTTTCAGCACAATCACATCCCACAACAGGGTGTTATCAATTCAGCTGTGATCAGTGAGCAGGAAGTCGTACCTGTATGAGGTACCTGCTGAAAATCCTGATGAGTGAACGCTTGTTTGATCAAAGTCTTGCTCCAGTCTGTGATTAAACTCCTAAAATCTCATCTCTTACAAGTTTGTCTCCATGAAAATAATCCCTTCCTGTCTTAAAATACATTTGCTGGAACTCATCCGATCTACGTTGGGTCTATGAAGCCTCTGCCTCTTTCTTTGTCCACCTCTCTTTATCCAATCACTGCAGCTCGAGCACACCAGCTCACCTGCTGCTCTGCTCCGACGATGTAAAGCTACAGTTGTAATACTGGAGTAACTCAGTCATGCGTTTGAACCAGAAACCAATTCTGAAGAAGGAGAATGATAGAGAAGCTACCACCCTGCACCCTGATTGGTTCGCTAGGTTTGTGACATAGCAAATCCAGGAAGTCAGAATCTGTGATTTTGAGGCCGTCATCAGCACACTGCAGTTTAAAGGTGGAACCACACAGCCATGGTGTCGACGACTTATTCTGCTCATGATGTGTCCTCTGGCGTATAAAAAAAACACCATATGGACACGTTAAAGAGGTGAAAGGCTTGATTTTCACCAGAGGGGTCTCCATCACTGGTGTCCTTCATCACCGAACACAAGACAGCTTCAAACTCGCTCTGTATTAAGTTTGCATGATCCACATTGGCTTTTGGATTCCAGAGAGTGTGACAAGACATCAAAGCGCTCTTCATTACATAAACTACATTATGTAATTCATGCAAGTCGTTCACTGTCTGATGCCGAGAGACAGAAGAACGTTTAGCAGTTAGCCTGGATGTAGCAGCAGAAGGA
Source organism: Stegastes partitus (assembly GCF_000690725.1). Classification (NCBI taxonomy): domain Eukaryota; kingdom Metazoa; phylum Chordata; class Actinopteri; family Pomacentridae; genus Stegastes; species Stegastes partitus. The sequence goes on from NW_007578029.1 coordinate 409,626, forward strand.
GCTTCCAGAACTTATGCGAAAGTATGATAACCACACAGTACTAGTACTCTGCTACAAGCAAAAGTGGTAAGAAAGGATAAAAGTATTAGAAGTATGACTCAGCAAAAACTGGACCTTTGACCTTTTGGATGCAAAATGCCAGAACTTCATCATTTCATCTTTCATAATAATAATTAGAAAGTTATGCCAAAAAGCATATTTCATGAGCTCACACTGATCTTCGACCACCTAAATCTAATTAGTTCATCCTCAAGTCCAAACGGACGTTTGTGCAAAATTGGAGGAAATTCCCTCAAGGCGGTCTTGAATTACTAGTTTTGACCAATGACGTGTTTTGTGAGGTCATGAAACTTTTTTTTTTTGCATGAAAATCAACTAACAATTATCAAAACAGTTGCCTGGTCATTTAGTAATCAATGAAACAGTTGAACTTGTGCTAACTGTCAGGTCGTCTAACTTTAACCACATAGCATGTAGTGGAGGAAAAAGTACAACCTTATCCTGTAGTTAAAGCAGAAAGACTGCATTATACGTATTTATTATTATACTTAATGTGCTTGTTCCACTCCACACTTGATTAAATCGAAAAACTAGCACCTACAGACGTAGAACAGCACAACGGATTCCAAACTCAGATGAAGGATGAAAATCTTCTCTATCTTCTGGATTTGCTGACTCATCAGACCTCCCGCTGCAGCTGAGCTCGTTTGAATTTGGAGGTGTCGAATCAAAGGAAAATATCTTCTGGGTTCTAACTTTGAAATACTGTGAGTGGCTGTCATGGCTGAGTGTCCAGCTCTTCATCGGTACTTCTAACAGATCATCAATTAGCACCTTCTAGTGATGAAAAGGTTGCAGCTAGCTCAGAAATCATCCTGCACATGGCTACTGATAAACTCTCTTCTTCAGTTGTTGCACAGATTAAATTAAAAAAAAGACAAAATGTGGTATTTAGTGAGCTTCAGAGGTTCTGTCTCCTGGTTCCTGTCTGGATGCTAAGCTAAGCTAAGCTAAGCTAAGCAGCTGCAGGTTCTAATGCAGTGATGGCATCAAACTTCTCATCTTAATCAGCGTATCGACCAAAATGTTGAACTGTTGGTGGAATTTAGAAATAATCCTATTAAAACTGAAAAATATGAAAAACAAGGTGTAAACAAGTCATCTGACATAATTTGGCTAAATCATAAAAAAGGAAAACTTAAAGCCTGAGGATGATTGAGCTGCTACTGATGTGTCAGAGGAGGATAAATGTTCACACATGTGGTTTTACAGGCGAGGACGTGTTGGATGAACCATGTCAACACTCCAGAACAGCGGGTGGGTGTTAATCAGAGCTTCTGTACAGCTCATTAATAAGGTTACTTCTTCTTCACTTTCCCAGTACATATGTTCAAAGACAGACTCTATTAATAGATGCCTGATCCTCTGGCAACAAGAGGATTATCTATGCGAGTGGTTCCAACATCTTACTCAGGGTTGTGCCTCGGCCATACGAGCGTGCATGTGAGTGTGTGCACGTGTGTGAGAGCGTGGCCTCGGGGTTTTGTCGGGATGGCCTGACCTCGGCGACCGCCGTGTAACAGAGCTGGAGGAGGTCTGAGTGCATCTGAGGAAGTTCCAACTGATCTACTTAACCTGCTGTTAACCTTTAATGACACTCAACACACACATGAGTGGATTTACGACACTGTGTTTAGAGTTCTTCACCGTGACACAGGCCAAAGAGTGCAAACAACTTAATGGATCAGCTAGAAAGTTTTAAAAACTAGTCAGCAATGTGGATCAGTGTTTCCTGAAGCCCAACATGGCGACTGTGTGGTTATTTCCACAACCTAAAGATAATTAGTTTACTGTCAAAGAGATGCAAAGAAACCAGAAAATATTCACATTTAAGAAGCTGGAGTCAAAAAATTACTCAAGCTAATGACAACTAATCGAATAATGGCTTCATCCTTGTAGCTCTGCTAGAACCAGCCCTCTGTTTATATGATTTTAAGTCAATCTGCGGTTCAATCCAGCTACAAACTGTCAAGAAACATCACTATAAACTTTATATAAACTCTAATAAAGGGCTTTTGCACTACTTTCCTCAGTAAAAAAGCAAATGAACCAGAGCAAAAATAACCTTTTTCCTTCTTTAAATGTGGGCTCCAAATGTAATGTACGTTACCTGGACAGAGTCTTGGACCTGATCAGAGCCTTGGTGATGACCAGAGACGGAGCCGACTGGCGTCGATAACTCTGAGTCTTCATTCTCTAAAAAAGACAAAGAAAAAGGCTGATGAAGGAGGATGAAAACTACACAGATGAGCCACATTAGAACCACTGACAGGTGAAGTGAAAAACATTGATGGTCTCCTTCTAAAGCAACGTTTTGCTGAGAAACCTTGACTCCTGGACTTCATGTGGATTTGATTTAAATATCATAGTGGATGTTTCTCTCATGAGTTTATCATTTTTTCCTGCAGCTTTGCCTCAATTGGGACAATTTCACAAAATCAGCTCATCTTGGTATTTCCTACCTGACAAATTTAAAGGGCCCACATTCTGCACGTTTACAGGTTTGTCGCTTTATTTATAGGATCTACTAAAATGTATTTACATGCTCTCATATTTAAAAATCCCTGCAGCTCCCCTCCTTACCCTCCGTTTGAAACGCTCTGTTTTAGCTCCTGATTCTTAAAGGACCCCCTCGTGAAATGCTGAGTCAGCTCTGATTGGCCAGCTGGCCTGACAAAAACCCAGATCTGTGAGTATGGGGTTGTATTCACAGCAGAAGTGAAATAAAGTTGGATAGTGAGGAAGTCATTCATTCTTTGTCATGATAAACTAGCCGCTAAGCAAGCATTGTGCAGATGTGTTACACGATGACATCAACGTGTAACAAGCCTGGACTTCAAGAGCTTTCAGGCAGGTAAGGAGCTGTTTTCTGTGAGTTTGAAGATTATTTTTATGTTTAAAAAAGCAAATATATGACACCTAAGGACTGGGGAAACCCAAAAGGCATGCAGAGATGGCCTCTTTAAAGTTCTGGTCAAACTTCAGAGCACACACACTGCTCTGAAAAACTCTCACCAAGAGAACCGGACAAGACTCCTCTCCATGCTTATGTCATGTTTACACTCTGCTCAGCGGTTACGTAAGCGCCCTGATGTTCAACACATTCATCACAGCCCTGGGACTGACCGTGGCCTCCAACACGACAGCAGGTTGAAGCAGCAAAATTTAAACACAGAGGAATGTCAGAGCATGAAGTTTAGTCAGGCTGGACTACGATCGGTCTTTTCCACGACACTCCTGACCTTTCTCACAGCCACTTAGTTTACTATAAAATCAGTTTTTCTGGCTTTAACTCTTTTATAGGTCATTGTGTGGTTTTGTCGTCCAAAATTCTAATCAAATATCTGTGCTTGAAATGCCAAACGAGTATAAATAAAATGTCTCTTCAACACTGAACTGATCTTGTTCCTCTGCTGCACCAGCTGCTGCCATATTGATACCCTGTTTTTCTTTGCTGGATCCTATTATCCAAGGTTTCCCCACGAGGATCATAGACGTCTCATTTAATCTAATTGTGGAAGGATTTGTGTGTGTGTGGAGCGGGGTGATAAACAAGCGTTACATAACCACAGTTCTTTCATTGTATGTCAGATTACCACACTTAGTGGCACGGTCCCCTAATACACCACTGGGTCCAGGGTGTGTTTCGGGCCGATGGGTAAGAACGTTGAGGGAGGCTGAGGTTTAAAATGTTCTGGGAATTTTTGCAGATGTGGTTAAACTGCTGATGTTTACATTTTCTGCATTAGCATTGTACGAACAATTTTACTCACTAAAAATAGTTATTCTAATGACATGTTTACAGGTGTGCTAGCAGGTTGGTGAGCGGTCCCTCTAATGCTAATGTCAGCATGCTAACGTGGTCACATCCATGTTTTTATAAGAAGGACGTAGCCTCTTGGTCTGAAACATGAAGCCAACGTTGAAGTGCTTTAACTTGCATTCTTTCTAACGGTCACCAGGGGGCGACTCCTCTGGTTGAAAAAAGAAGCATGGTTGTGTGTGATACAACAAGAAAATGAGCCTATTTCTCACTTGATTTGTTACCTCAGCAAACATGGTCTTAATCACGAGTTTCAAGTTTTGCTCAGTACAGCATGTTCATTTTGTAAATTATGGTCCCATTTAGGGTCGAACAAAAGATAAAGCTGGATGTGCCTATGTGAATGTGTAGCCTCCTTCAGTCAGTCCACGTTTGGCTCATCATGTCCCGGTTCTGTTGAATCTACCAACCCATGGGTGACGTCACTGTGGCTACGTCCATCGTTTACATACAGTCTAGAGATGATCTCAGTAATGATGCTAACAAGGTGATGTGTAGCAATGTTTACAATGTTAATCATCTTAGTGTAGCATGTTTATATTTGCTAATGTGCACTAAATGCAAAGTGAGGAGTCCAACAAACTGTTGGGTCCTGCCAGACCAGGATCACTTGACTGACAGACTCAGGGGAAAGTTGCAGAGAGCTACTTTTAGGTTCCCTTGCTCACTTCATCAAATGTACCATCGAAGAACTCTGATAACTGTCACTGAAAGCCAACAAACAGGGGTTGACCAACAGTTAAGATACGAGCAGACCAGCTTGTGAAAAGTGAAACCAATGCAAAGTGTTCTCAGCCTGCATTACTTTTAACGACCAGCAGGGGCAGACTCCTCTGGTGGTAGACGTCTGTAAGGAAATAACCCACTTCTCACTTGATTTACTAGCTCAGTAAACATTTCCCTCATCAGTTTATGGTCTGAATCATTAGCTTCATGTCTGCATCAATACAGCATGCGGTTCCTTTTTTTAATTATAGTCCTGTTTAGAGGAAAACACACTACAAAGCAGGGTGAGTTTCAGGGCGGGGCGACTTATGGATGTGTCCTCAAGCTCTTCAGTCAGATCTACCGCTCATTTCCCACAGACATGAATGTCTTTACTAAACTCTAAGGCTAGTTTTTCAGACATTTCACTCAAAACCACTTGTTAACCTCATGGTGGAGCAATAAGAAACGTCTGCGGATCACCACAGTCAGCACGATTCATCTTTTTAGCAATCGATCCAAGTCAGACTTCACATTCACCGATTTGCCCCAAGGTTAAACCTAAAACCTTCAGTCCAGTAAAAACGAACACCTCCACAGTGTGAAAACATCAGTCCCCCTCTGCCCTACAGCCACCGAGCATATTCACACATTTCTGACATTTCACAATGTAATATCATTGATTTAGCCGAGTCACACGCTGCTGAAACATTCCTGACGCTGCAGCCACGACATGACAACGTTACCTTTCAGGACTAAAAATAAACTAAAACAGGCTTTCATGCAGATATGAGTTTTCTGCCAGGAAACAAACCCACTGACTAACCCAACGTCACCCCGTTATTACTGACTGTGTTACAACACAAAGGGGAAAGTCATTCATGCAAACTAAAAAAAGAAGACGGAGAAGGAGGGAAACGTGTTAAAATCAAATCTCTGACACTGAATTTCTGAGCTGCTTCATTTCCTGCCGTGGCGTTTAGGTTTATTACAGGTGGGGCAGCACATCAGCAGCAAACACTTTGTTCACTCGTTCTATCAGGAGTTTTCAGCAGCAGCAGCAGGAATGAATGACTTAGCGGTGATGTTTGTGTCTTCTTGACTGGAGCTGATGTGAATCAATTATTAATGAAAACAAGGACAGATTGTAGCCTCTACAACTAAAGCCATCGGTACATCACCATGACTTCCTTAAGCCACAAAAAAAAAAAGATTTATTGTGAATAAATGAAAAGACTCTCAAGAGAGAAGGAATGCAAAACTGCCGGCATGTTTCAGGTTAATATCGTCTCCAGACCACAAGGTTTGTTACACAATCATAGTTAGCGATGGATGCAGCACAAACTAAGCCCAAGAAAAGCCAGAATATCCCAAACAAAGAGCAGGTGGGCACCTAATTATTTTCATCACTGATTAATTAGCTCATTCTTTTCTTGTGTAATCGACTAGCAATTTGGTCATTAGGTCAGAAAACAGAAAAATATCCTGTTTATAATTATGTAAAATTGAAATAAAACCACAAATCCTCACGTTTGAAAAGCTGCAACAAGCAAATGTTTCACTTTAAACTGAATGAGTAATGCAAATAGCTGCTCTGTCAGGTGGCTCAGCTCCAGCTCACAGGAGAGAATCCTACAAATAAACCCGGCTGCTGACTCACGGGTCGGATTTAGAAACGACAAGAAGGAAAATGAAAGAGAAAGAACCATAAAAACAGGCTGCTGGTGTAAAGACTGGAGATCATTAATAATGTACCAGATGATTGTTGATGTGTGATGTTTAGAGAAAATGCATTTATTCACATTTTAATGATTATTTTTGTCACCTACAGCTAAAAACTACACAAACTGTAATCATGAATTCCTCCACAGCAGCAGTTCATCTACTATCACACACAGGAAGAGATTCTTTGTGTTTCAATCATTTACACCCCAACTGTTGTTCTTATCTGTCTTTTAAAACCTAATGATTTATATAAAGATTATTATATTGTTACAAAGCAGCAGCTGGAGTTATGAGATGGTGAAATAAATGATTTTCCTGCAGGTCAAAGTATAGAAGCTATTAATGAGAAGTGATGGATGCGTTATTAATGTGATCATTCTTTATTTTACTGCAGCTCGGACCTTTCTAATGCCTCACTGTGCGTAAATGCGCGTTCAGCGCCGGTTTATTTCGGTATCTTTCACTTTCCATGAGGCCGCACCACCTGTGCGCGCATCCATCATCCTAAAACGTTCAACCTTCTCCTCCGGCTTGTTTGAGCGTCTTTACGGACGCACATGTCAGTTTGGTAAAAGCCTTGAACTCTGATCTGACCTCTCAGCTGAACGCAGCGCGTTTACAACACGCTCATTCATGTGTCAGCAGTAAAATGTTTGGTCTGGAGACGAAGTGTCTCTGGTTCCGCTGCGCGCTCAGGCTGGAGCTCGAACGACCACAAATGAACCATGAAATAACCTACAGTTAGAATCAGATCTATTATTAACATAAAACGATCCTAATATCCATAATAAATGATAAGAGAAGCACAGACCCGCTTGTTGTCCTGCTGCCCGCCGCCTCGGCTCAGGCTGTCCTGCTGCTGCTGCTGCTGCTGCTGCTGCTGTGGAGACATGTTGTCCATCCAGCCTCCAGACGCCCTACAGCTCACTGTCCGACTGCCCTCAGGTGCTTCAGGGGAAAAAGAAATCCCATTAATAGCCTCCGTCTCCGGAAGACACAAACCATGTCAGCACAAGCTTCCTGGAAGTCTCTCAGAACTTTTCAGCCCGCGACCATGAAGGCGCATGAAGGGAAAACGTGCGCCGCGAGGAGGGAAGTTCACACCAATGAACAAAGTAAAGGTGGAAACAAAACGAGTTGCGCTGATTCAACAGGTCAGGCTGTCTCTCCGCTCTCATCAATGAGAGGCTGTGCTGTAACCTAAAGCACCTCCTGTCTGGATTATCAGTGTGTGCCACTTCTTAATGCGTCTTTACGCACAGAACGGAGGCGGTGCCGAGACGCTGCAAGAAATAGGTCCAGTGGGAACTATTTTTAACCAAATTGTTCCGTTCATTCAGGAGACAATCAGATTTAGCCTAAAACAAACAATGCAGTGGTGAGATTATTAGGTAAGAACAGCTGTTAGCTCAGCGGATCAACTGGGTTCAAGGAACCTGCGGGAATCCCGCAGAGTTCTGTTGGATCACTGAGCTGCATCAGAAACGAGTCTCAGTATTTCATCCGCTGTGAGCCAACATGGCATTGTCTGCTGAAAGAGACTCTGTGCTAATCGCTGTCGTCTAAGAGCAGACAGAAGATAATTCTGTTGGTAGATCAGACTTCTATGAACAGAAGCTCGTTAAAGCCCAAATTATCCACAATATGAAGCGTTCATATGTTGACGGAATATTTCTGCAGATTCCTTCATCTCCAAACTTCCTCTGCCACTGATAGAAGCAGCTAAAAAGACAAGAGGTCCTCCTGCATTTAACTGATTAATAACAAAAAGAAAAACTATTTTGCGTTTTAAAATTTTAGGAACATGTCACTAAATGAGCTTTTTTTTTCACCACTAAAAAAAAACTAAACAAAACAAAGAACAATCATCTGCAGCATTTTTTTGACATTTAAAGACAACTTAAGCAACAACATCAATCTCACACATCTGGAAATCTGAGGCAGATTCAACAACCATCTGGGGTCCAGCACACGGTTCTTACTGTTCATCTTCTGGACGTTTTCAGGACGCTGCTGGCTGTGACTGTCAAGTCTGATGGACTCGATGCAATCAGCACTGAAAGCACCTTTTATGATCTATTCTGAAAACCCAAGTTTGTTTCACTTCCTGTTACGAGTCTTTTACAATCTGCAGTGTAACATAACACACTTTGTCTCTATAAAAACACTTTGTGACAGTTTCGTCCAACCTTTGAATCTAAGACCTGCTCGGGATTTTTGAAGATGAAATGTGGATTTTACAAGAAGAATAAATGCGATTTATTTTAAGGGGTTTCCAGGCTGATGGTGCAGCATCGCCTCACAGGAACAAGTTATGTGTTAGAACCTGCTGCTGATGGAGTCCTTCTGTGTGGATGCATTGATGGCTGGTTAATGGATGTTTCTACACTGGCTGTATGTGAGAGCATGAGTCTGTCTCTGTGACGGACTGGTGACACCATGACCCTCAACTGGATAAAGTTAGTATAGCTGATGGATGGATGCTTCTCTTATCCCTTTAATCCTCCGCTGACCTCTCAGTTTTATCTTTATCAGAGGTCACAGACTCCAGGTAGGAAACCACCGCTTTTAGCAGAAACGTGTTGCGCAGCGTCACCATTTCACTGCTCTGAATATTTGATTTGAAAGCGAAGAAGGAACATTTTATATGATTCTAACTAAATCCAGTGTGAAAAAAAACAAGAGTTGAACCAGCAAACTAACTCTGAAGGAATCCTGGGAACACTTAAAATAAGAGCAGCAGCCGGGTTATCAGATTACGGGTGAGCAGCGTGAGGCTCTCTGTCGGCACAGCTCCGGGCTCTCCATCAGTCTGAGGCCACGTTATTAGATTCTAATGTCTCTGGGAAACGGCGCGAATAGTTCTGACTGCAATCTAGGCCACAAGGTTGTAATGTAGGGCGACATTCAAGGCTTAGACACCGTTCTCCTTCAGCTAACTCCTCGTGAAAAGACTTTCTCCATGATGTTGAAGTTACACTGAACGTAGACGTGTTTGACATCTTATAACTCGTAGTAACATAATATATAAAGAAGGCAGCATTCGTCTCCGTCTGGTTGATACGCCAACACAAGAGCAAACCTTACAGACTCCCTCCATGTTGATTCATTTGCCCAAACATAAAAACTACAAGCAAGCTAAAGATCAATTTAACTGATGGCATTACTGCTTTTTCCAAATTTCCAACACATATTCCCAAAATATCGTCTGAATTCTTTAGGCCACAATAACCGTGTAGTGAAACCTGATACCGTCATCGTCCTACACGGTGAATAGTTTAGCAAAAGGACGAAGTGACTCAAGCTGAAGAGTTGCTAAAGTGCAAACACGGAACATTTTCCCAATTGAAAAATGACAATCGGCCCAAAAAATCGATTGTCCTTCTAGAAACAGAAGTGGGCCACAAACTGGGCTAAAGCAGAACGAGGCCACGGAGTGAAGAGAACAGAGAGTGTTCGTTCCCCAAATTGGCCGCAATCAGCCCCGTTAAAAGTGGATCACTTCAATGATTACCTTCCCTCCTGTTGATAATGAACAGCCTTGGGCATGGCGAAGAAAAGCAGCGGGCCCCTCCTCAAACACTCTCAAGCTTCCTGCTACAAACACACTTTTTTTTCTCCCCAAACTTAAAGCAGAAATCAGTTTGTTCTCACTGAGGTTATCCAAATATCAAAACTCAAAGTGATGCTCCACATCTCGCTGTCAGTTTCATCACAAGCTCAGTGATTCAAACAAAAGTCAGACAGATGGGACGAAGTAAAACACAACGATCAAGCCAGAACACTTCCAATGCAGCCGTAATCCAATTAACAAACTAAATGTTTGAGCTTTGAACTGAGGTAATCTCACCTAATCACCTCATTCATTCATTATTTTGGTTTTTCAAATACAAAACGGTGACGTGAGGCGTTCTCTGGAGAGTAAATGTAACTGTAGAAACTTCTGTACAATATTTAAGGCCCCAAGAAATCCTCCCTGCAAAACATCAACAATAAAACACTACAAAAGCCATTGCACAGGAATCCATCCATCATCTCTACACCTTAATCCTCACTAGGGGGGCTGGAGTCTATCCCAGCTGACTCAGGGTGAAGGCAGGTTCACCTGGACAGGTAACCAGTCTATTACAGGGCTACACTTAGAGACAGACAACCAAGCACACTCACATTCACACCTACGGACAATTTACAATCACCAATTAACCTCAGCATGTTTCTGGACTGTGGGAGGAAGCCGGAGAACCCGGAGAGAACCCACGCTGCACGGGGAGAACATGGAGACTCCACGTAGAAAGATCCCAGGTGTCCTCACCGGGACAGAACCTCCATTGCACAGTAATGAGAAAACAAAATGTATGAAACTAAGATTCAGTCCCTCTAATCACGACTGCAACTCATGAAACTTCAACGTGATGTCATTTAAAATAATAACAAATAAAGCTACTGAATCAGACATTAACTGCACTGCGGGTTTTCAAATCATCTTTATTTAAAAACACACCTGTGGAATCAGACATTTATCAGAGAGACAAGCTGCACATGGAAGTCTAATCCTAAAGTTGAATTCACCCTTTTCCAGAAACAAAAAGTATTTCTGACAAATAAACATTAAAAACTGTGAAAACTGAGAATTTCGTTTTCTGAACTGGTACCAGACTGATGAGGAAAAACTCCCTGACTGTCTTTTCTTTAACAGCATTCTGTCATCGTAGAAACCCAAGTCCTGAAAGATGTTTTTTTCATCCTAATCTCTATCTGATCTTCTCTTCTGAACATTTTTATCGCTTTAAGTAAACAAAGTATGACCTGGTTCTGGCAGAGGACCCACCTTCATGCACAGCGTTTCACACCTTTTTCACTTCAACATTTAAATCTCCAGACTGGTCAGCAGATTGTTCAGATCTGAAGATCAACAGGTCCATGTTTTGACGTAGAATAAACTGTCTTACATACGCTTTTATGGTGCCAAGTCTTGTAGCTTGTACTGATCCATTAACTCAACCCCAACGTGTTTTATTTAAGCTGCTCTGCCCAAAGACGACCAGTGATAACTGTACTTAGATTACTTTTTCCCTTCACATATTAAACAAATATTAATAATAGTAATATATTATTGTTGCGCCTACATTTGTTAATATCTCATATGAATAAGACTTAGAAAGAGTTGAAAGAAGCTAAATATTGTAGTTTTTGTGCAGCAAAGTTTGTTGATTGTGAGCATGGAAATGACAATAAACGCTGCCTTTAACTTTGGTTTTCTCTTGTGGAACAAACAGGCCTGAACTCAGGGGTATTGCTGCATTTTCTTTTGAATTAATGGATGTCCACTTTCAGTCATAAGTTAATTCGGTTGGAGTTGTGTCTGTGTGTTCACAGCGGTAACTGTTTTAATTGCGCTGGCTGGAAAATTAAAAACTCTTCTTCTGTGAGTTTCTACACTCAAGAAGGTCTGGAAATCACTAAAATCTAATTCCATACTAGTGTGTAGGAGCTCTGACAGCTACTGCACGCTCCATGGAAAACAACACCAGGGTTAAAAATGTTGACGTCACTGAACCTGCATCTAAATGCTTGTTTACTGTTGAATCAATGATTTCATCCTCACACACCACCAGCCTTGTTCTGTGTCTCATGTTCACAGCCACGTCTAAACATATTGTTTATTTCCTACATGTACAGACGGCGTGTGCTGGGATTTACCTGTTCCTTGAATGCATCACTGGAGGCTGAGCACAAACGAGACCTGCAAGAGAAAAGAAAAAGGAACATTTAAAACAAATATTCTGAACATACAACATTTAATTATCAAACTACGTCGCATTTTGTGTTGGTTGTGGAGAATTTATGCCAAATGTAAAACTAAATAAAATGCATTTTTCACACTATTTAAGCTGCACAGTAAAAAGAAATAAAACTGTATCTGCTCACTACCACCAGTCAGCTATTTAACCCCATCTCAACTGAATCCTGACACTGTTTTCACCTCCTGATTTGGGATTTAAAGCAACTGAACACGGGCTGCGTCATTTCTAGGAACCCGTGAAGCAATTATGGATGATTTTCTAACAATAAAATCAGAGTGAACATCAATAAACGCCTGCTTTGATCTGCATTTTAACACTTAGGGTTAAATTCTCCTAATCGACTCCTTCGTCTTGTAAAAATGTACCAAATAAAAACCCACACATGACAACGGATAGAGCCTGCAAACAGCATGCACAGTCTAACAAACTGGAGAATCTATAACTTATCATGAAGCGTTGGGCGACCAGACAGGCTGGCAGACTCCAACAGATTTTTAGGTCCAGTCATTTTGCTTTGCTAACTTCTTGGTCTGCCTCACTGAGGATACAACCTGGTAAATAACTGACCTGTAAAGCACAATTTAAAGCATGTGCGACAGAAACTGGCGTGTGAGGAGTGACTGCCAGCGGAGGCGATTGTGTTTCTGTCAACAGCACCGATCTGTGTGGACAGGCTCAGCTTTCAGAGCAACAGTCATCCGAGTGTCGAGCATCCTGTCTGCTGCCCCGGACGAGCACAAGAAGGCCCGGTTCATAAAACAATACAATGCTGTCTGTCTGCCTCTGCTGCCTCCTCATCACTGCAGAGGTGGTTTGTAGCTACAAGCCGACAGCCAAAGCTTCCCCTGCTCTGGTTACAGGCCACACACCTGGACAGGTAACACAGCTGCCTCACACCTACAACTTACAGCCGTGAACAAAAGTTGGCATAAACTTGTAAAGACCAAGTATATCGTGTCAGCCTTGAGCTTCCAACACAGCGCCTTTGTCACAAAATACAATCACGTGTTTTGGTTCTTTCATAGATTTATTATAAGTTTTCTGGGAATATGTCAAATGGGTCAAACAGACACACAGCAGCTTGTGACGTCACTTCTTAAATTCTCTACAGCTGCTGATTTCTCTGAGCCATTTTACATTTGATCCACTCATTAGACACAAACATACAGAGGAGCTCAGCAACTATCTGAAAAAGCAAGTCATCGATTGAACTGCAGCCATTTCAGAGAAGCTACACGTCGCTAATCATCTGTACAAACAATTCTTTGTAAGTATAAAGCTCGTGGCACTGCAACAGAAGAAAACACAAACTATCACCTGCTGCTGACAAACACCTGGTCAAGAGTCAACCAAGAATCAGAAGAAGCTGCTGGAACACAGCTGGCAGGTGTGTTTTACATCAACGTGAGCTGCCATGCAAGAGGGAAGTTCTTCTAGAAGAAGCACCTTCAGGCTCACCTGATAATCACACGGACAAAGAAAAGACCTTCAGGAGGGAAGTTCTGTGGTCAGACGGGACAAAAAGTTAGCTGTTTGGCCACAATGACCAGAAGTAGGTTTGGAGGAGAGAAGTTGAGGATTTTACCCCAAGAACACCAAACCTACCCTAAAGCATGGCGGTGGCATTATTATACTCTGGGGCTGTTCTGGTGCCAGTAGAACTGGTGCTTTAAACAAAATAAATGGAACAATGAAGAATTACCTCCACATTCTTAAGGCAAACCTAAAGTCATCAGCTAGAAGGTTGGGTCCTGGACGCATTTGACCAAAAACACACATTGAAAAGTGGTGAAGAAATAGACGTAAGGAGGTTTTAGACGGGTATTAGACGGTTATTCTGAAACTGTTGTTCACAACTGTAGCCGAAGACTCTCCCAGATTGGAAGTGTTGTGGAAAGACAAACTAATTTATCAGCAAATGCTTCAGTTTTGGATCATGCTACGAACCGCTGGTGTTAATATTGTGATGCCACAAATAAATCCCAGTACAGGACAGACGTACTGGAAGGAGGAGTAGTTAAAATAAGACCCTAACAAGCGAGGAGTATATCTCTGTCTTTGGTCTAAAACAGACTCATATTTGCTGCACAGAAACTCAAATGATAACTTCATCACGTCACACACACACGCTTATCAACACACGACTTGTCTTCATCAGAAAGGCAACAACAGCCCTCGAACCTTTCTTAATAAAGTTCGTCCCCTGTTGAATGTCTTCACAAATATATCATCACATGCTCACAGAAAACAGACTGAACTGAGAAATAAGCAGGAACGCTTTGTGAAGAAAGAAAACATACATTTACCTGACGTAAAGCTATTCTTTAGCATCGGTGGCAACTGGCGAGGAGGTCACATTTTCAAGACCCAGTGAAAACCAGAGATTGTTTTAAGGTGAAACACAAACGCTTGATTCTGAACACAACTGCAAAACACACACACACACACACACACACACCATATAAGAAAGGAAACACTACGATGCTGTTATTGTTTCTCTGACCAGTCAAAACTCTGAGGCTTAAAAATATGAGTTCAATGAAGCATATTTTGTGACTTTTAGTTAAATACGTCTGTTCACACATATCATAGAACGTTAGATCTTATTTGACCTGCCAGTGAAGGATGAGTGTTCAGTATCTACTGACATCTACTGGTTTAAAACTTTTATAGGGGGAATGTTTTTGTGTCCTAAAATGCTAACAGTTGCTTTTTCATTACAGTTTTGTTAAGCTGCTAATGTTGATCCATCTGCTCAGACAAAAAAAAAGCGTGACATTTATTTTATATTTTTTCTGGGCAGTGCAGATTAAACTTATAAAACAAATTAATTTCTTAGTAAATGTGATTATACAAGACGCATCAAACTTCTAAACAAGTTCAAAGGGTGTATTTCCTAAAAGGCAGGAGAAAGATCGGGCAGAAGACACCTAATTGTGATCTTTGTAGTTGATATATAGTTTGATCTGTAGTATATACTTTTTAAAGTCAAGTTCCAGTTTAATATTTACTGTGTTGTAGACCTATAACACGTGATGGAGCATTAACACGAGACTCTATTAAAAGCGTCACCGTCACACAAAGACGACAGAAAACCTTTGACAGATGTGCTCCAAAATGGCTTTTTAATAACGAGACTGGACCGCCGTCATCGATCAATGAGCACCAATCACAACCTCTGAAAGCTTCAATCTGCTTCAATTAAATAAAACTAAAACTGTGCACATCTTCATCGTTTCATTGTGCAGCTTTTATAACAACTGTTCGGCCCTACAGTAAGTTTTATTGAGAATCCTTTCAAATCACAAACAAACACGACTTCCTACAAATGTTTTATTTGTCTTGACCATCAGATACAGGATGCACCGAAGCTGCAGAAGCATTCACTCTCTAATAGTCTGAACATCTAATGAGCATTGGACTGGACATCAAATTTATTTTCAGGAACTTTTTTTTTTAATCATGTGCGAGACACTGAGAGGAAGGGGTTTCACAAGAGTCGTGGATGGACATGTTTTGCATTTGAGTCACATGATCTCCAAAGAGGAAGCACCTGAAACTAAAGTAAGGAGTGTAAAACTTTCATACTGTGAAGCATTGAAGTTTGCATTTGTTTGCACACACACGACAGTCACAGAGGCAAACGTTGGCTTGTTCAGATGAAGACGGCTCATGACACCAGCTGGGTCCTGCTCACGTCCCATCGCTACCGTGGAGTCTACCAAAGCGTTAGGCATGCCGATGTGCGAGGGCAGGATGTGCATAGGTTGTTGTTCTTTTATAACTACATCAAAATACATTCACTTGATTTTCGGTGCCAAATGTTCTTCTGAGAATCACGGAAGTTCAGCACCAACTAGCAAGCTCCTGGCATGGTGACATCTGGTCTGTGTAACCGTTTAATGCGAACACTCCATCAGAGCAGCTTTATAACGTGTATCCCACACCATAGCAGCCACCGCAACGCTGTCCACCCACCCATGGACTCCCTTGACATGGACTTCTCGCTCCATATTCAGCACACACTCACAAAAAAAAAATCACAAACGGTTTCATTCAGACCACAGAGAAGAGACACGTTCTGCAAAAGATCTGTATAAACACTGCAGGTAGGTTGAGATACAAAGCATTGTCCCGTAACTTCATCCATCACAAAATCAACGCCTCCCCGCCCCCCAAAGACAAAAAAATATACCAAAGTTTCTCAGCGGACATGTCCGAGTCACAGGAGCGGCAGCGGGTCAACGATCGAGTCAATGTGAAAACAGAAAAAACAAAAATAAGATCCGTCTGGAGCAGAAACAAAGATCCAAGAGAACCGTGATGAGTTAGTATCTCCGCCGCTTGTTATTTGGTCCATCAAAGACGCCTCCTACTGGACTGCCCCGGCCGAATCCTGGAGCTGCTCCGACTTGGGGACCCAATGGCGGCTGCTGTTGCTGCTGCTGTTGTTGTTGCTGTTGCTGTTGTTGTTGCTGCTGCTGTTGTTGTTGTTGTTTAGGGGACTCAACCTCCGGTCTGCCCCCTATCGACGCACCCTGCAGGTATCTATCATTCCGCTGTGATGTGATGAATGGTATGAGATTGGGAAGAAATGTTTGGGGGCCAGTCGTGAATCCGATTCATCCAGAAGAGCAACAAGAGAAGGTCCAGAGGATTGTCGGGTGTTCGAGGTTCATCAGACGAAGTTTAGTTTGATCCAAGTTTCACCATCCAAGAGTGAACGGAAGAGAAGTGAGCCACGCAGACAAAAAGAGAGAGAGGAACACGACGGTTAGTGAAAGCTGCAGTTTGAACATCAGGTTCTTCAAAATAGCATTTACCTCTACTTCAAAATAAAGCTTCTAGACCTTCTGTCAATACAAGCTCTTCATTTAGAAAAGTCTCAGAGGCCAAATGGTTCAGAGAGTTTTAGGCTCTTTGGTTCAGTTCAGCCAAAACATGCTCTGACTAGTTTGGATTAATATTTATCGAACTTATTTTTCCAGATACATTACCATGGCTCCGTTCTCGGACATCAACGGTGTCCCCATATTTGCTGTCCCCTCTGGGCCAATGGCTCCTCCCCTTCCACTCATGCCCATCATTTGACCCTGGTTAGCACTGGGCCCCGCAGAGGCCTGGTTATAGCCATCTACACGCAAAACAACGGAGCATCGGCTGGTCATTGGGCAAGTTCAGTGGACGTGCACTCAACGGCAGCTGGTAGCTGGAGCTGTTCTCACTGGCTTAAAAGTTAACGTTGGCTTTTAGTCAAAAACTGAAATGATTCGGGATGCACCGGATCAGGAAGACATGACGGATCCACAATGAAAGTAATAATAATCCAGTCAACTGCATGGGGTCAATAAATGGTCAGGTTATCCAGTCATGAAGACACACCAGGTGAATGTTTGTACAAAAACTTAATTGCTGAGATGTTTCCATTTGGTTCAAACCAACAAAATGACCAACATCACCGTTCATGGACGTACGCTGCTAGACTGTTTTAAAATTCTGCTGCATTATAGCAACATAAACAGAACGGTATGGTTAAAATATGTATAATGCTAAAAGGAATGCTGGACAACAAAAACCTTTAAAGGTTGATAAAACCTGCTAGCATCAAGCTAAGCCAGCAGTCGTCAGTCTCACCAGATATCTGAAGTTCATGTATGTGAATTGGTTTTAAGATATAAAGGCAGACATGTGCATCCCTGAAATGTGACGTTTACTAAAACCGTATTAAAGGAATCAGGTACGCCACTTATCTAAATACGTCTACAATGTCTCAGCAGTTTGAGGTGAGCAGTTTCAGTGATCAAACTTCCCTCTGTCAGCTAATTTGAATACGTATGACGTTCGCAACCAAAAACCAACGTTAATACAACATAAGTAACAGATCCTGCACTATGTTACAGGAGAAAGAGCAGATGAGGTTTTACAGACAAAACAAACAGAGACGACAGATGAAAGACAGAACAACAGGTTCTCACATTGATGACTAAAATTTTGAGGCCAACATCCACATCCTTCTACTGATTAATCTTTGGATTGCACATCACCTTAATTAGAGAGGAGACAGAGCGGAAGCAGGAAGAAATGTGAAGCAGAAACCCAAACTACACAACACCTACTGCACACCTTTCTGGTATAATATGATAAACAGACACGTGCCTCAACAAACATTATTATTATAAGAGTACGTTTGTTTTACTAGATGCTACAGGGCAAAGGTATGACTGAAAGTATGAAGGAAAGCTTTTTAAAAATGCACTAATCTCTACTTTAGCTGTTTTAATACACTATTCATATATGTACTGTACTCACAAAATGGTGCAATGAAATCCATTACTTCTCATTTATTTTGTATACAAAGTGGGACATAATGTCAGAGCCATGTTTGAGAACATGCAGACAACACTTTGTCCCAGAGAAACAACTACCATCATCACAAACTGCAGGTTCTGCTGTTTATTTTGATGTTATTTATATGTTGCTGCGTAACATTAGTGTTTAAACGGAGCAGAAGGAGTGTGACTGGGTGAAGAAATCAGAAAAGATGCTACTTAAAGAAGTTTGATCTTCCTTCTTAAGGTGATGACTATGAATTTGATGTGAAATCAAAGCGATTCATCACACAGAAAAGCCACGACTACTGTTGGAAAGCCAAGTTTTAAAGTCTCATTAGATGTGTGCTCCACCTTGCTGCAGTGAAGACTTCCAGAGCAGATTAACTCCCAACAAAACATGTGAATTTGGACGTAAAGTTTCATCCATAACAACGGTTAATAGTCAGCATTATTCATTTGTAAGGCTGTTTTGTTAAACACATTTTCGACAGGCCTACCTGACAAAAACATTTAATTCTTACAAGCAGCAGCAACACCATGACAGACTACTGCCACACGTACGACTCTACAAACAATAGGATGTGCTAAAGATAATATTCATACATCATTTCAAGTTTAGAGCGAATGCGGTCCTGTGTGTTAAATCAAGAAGTTCTGCTGAGTGTATACATACTGTGTATACACCAGACAAGCA
This sequence comes from Stegastes partitus, assembly GCF_000690725.1. Lineage (NCBI taxonomy): Eukaryota > Metazoa > Chordata > Actinopteri > Pomacentridae > Stegastes > Stegastes partitus. Next base: position 428,769 of record NW_007578029.1, read on the forward strand.
ACAGTGGGAGAACCATCTATCGAATCTAAGGCTTACATTTCACTTTGTGAATTAAACAAGCCTTAACGTGTTGAACAGTGAGCTTCAGAGAGGCTCTAAGCTGTACCATACGCTATACTGTCACTGTATAGCATCCATCACACCAGCTTTTTGTTTGTCTTGCTTCATATTTACTAAAGCAACAACAGCGTGACATCAGTCTTCTTGTACGACTCAACAAGAAAAGAAAACGAGTGCGTTTCCCAAAATGTCAAACTTATCCTTGAAGACCATCTAATCAAATATTCAATTAACGTTTTCATGATTTTTGTTTTTAAACACGCAGAGCATCTAGACCGTCCTCATTTAGGTACAATATGATAGATGCATAAACAGCAAAACGAGTGCATGAACCTGCTGCAGTTAACCTGAAAGCTCTTATAAAAGAGTCAGACACAAGTTAAACCAGAGCTGTAAAGGTGAAAGAGGCACACAAGTCAAATATCAAACTGGAAACAACACACTGTTCTTACTTAATAACCAGGACACAAACCTTCAGATTTTGCTCAGAAGTCGATAGAAATAAGATGCATTACATTTGTTTAAAAAGGTGATGTGCAATCCGAGATCAGTGAAGAGTGACCATAGAGTTTTAACAATCTGTCCTATTGAGAGCATCACAGACCCAAACATGAGTCCCCGGCCTCTCATCTTGCTCTCAGCAGATCTGCACATTACAAACACTGAACACACAATTTTTATTCCCAATGAAGAGGACAAACAGTCCGACTTCTTGTCTCTGATTGTTAAATAGGTGACCTGTCAGCACGGACTGGAACGGTCAAACCAATCCTTATATCACATTTAAATCATGAAAAACGACTTTTAAAAAGAATATTTGTCAGATCTGCATACAGCTGAGGATGAGAGCTCAGGGACCACATAGTTCTCACTCTATAACTCCCCACCCCAACAAACACACACCCCACAGTACACGTGATATTCCATCAGTAGACTGGATGTTGTCATGTGGAATATTATCTTCTACTCATGTACATTGCATCCCAAGTGACTCCATTTTACATCAAAAAGGATTTAAAATAATAATAATAATAATAACAAAAAAACAAGTGAGCTACACTTTCTAAAAAAAAAAAAAAAAAAAAGATGTTATCAAGTGTTGGGAATGAGTCCGTGGGGATGCAACACAAATCAAACTGCACATCATTGATTCTGGTTGTCATGTGAACCAGTGTTAACACAGTCATGCCCGTACCTCCCATATTAATGGCTCCACGAGGGCCCAGCTCACCCACTCTCATTTCCTGTTCTCTCTGAAAGAAGCGAAGAAGAGCCTTCAGAACAAAACGCCGCTCGAGCACAAATCCTCGGCGAATAGCCAACTGTGAAACACTTCAATTTCTATACATGTTGCTTCATTAAAACGTCTTCCACCCTCCTACTGTCTGTCAAATTACTGGTTGCAGACAAGCTTATTAAATTACTTGCAGCACGTATCAATGCACAGTGAATACATTTTTAAATGAAGATTATAGTTCACACATTTTTAAATGTTGCTGCTGTTTGTGTAAATCTGTTGTTAGCTTCTGCAGCCGACTCAAATGCAAAGTTCTGTTAAAATCTGACACACCAAGCTGACTGACGAATGTTTTAAAGTTCTGGTCTTCAGTAAGGACACATTATGCAAAGACATGTGGACGTGCAAAGTGTTTTAAATGTTATTTTTTAGCTTTTAATAAGCGAGTTGTGGTCATGTTTTGCAGGATAATGTTTATGTATGCGGCAAATCGTGCAACAAATGCGATTTGAAAGCTGATCAGCTGCAGAGCCCTTAACATGATGCCAGAACTGATCTTGGCCGTTACAAATCATCAACACACATGCAAATATATATATGAAGCTGTCGAGTCATTTCTGTTCCAGTTTGTGTCTCAATAAAAGTTTAAACAGTCCAGTCATGACCATTATATATATATATATTTTTTTTTTTTTTCATTTTTGTCACAATCTGAATGGACACTTGGCTCTATGTTGAGTCTTAAGTCTGCAGTCTTGTGTTGAAACAATAAAGAGAAAAAGGTTTGTCTAGACTGTGAATGTAGTACACATCAAACTCCCACTCATAAACTTTTCCTGTCGAAAACACCACAATTAGCCACAAATTATACACAAAACCATGTTGTCTAATCAAAACTCACGGCCACAGCTGCCAGTGCAAAAGATCTGCAGCGTCTGACATCAGATATTCTTTGTATGTTGACTCAAGAAAAGTGTCATGAAAACACCAATCCTGCTGACTTGCAGGATTACTGAACTGATTAAGATCCGTGAGTCATTAAAAACTTAGTAAATTGTACATAAGATATTTTATGCAGCACCTCAACAATACAACAAAAACTAATACAAGTGTTCTGTAAATGTTACTACTGCATCATATGTGAGGCTGCTGTGCTGATATTCGGTGGTGTGAAAATACTCCACAAGAGGCAGTAAATTTGTCGGTAAGTCAGCAGCGTAGAAAGAGTTTGACAGGAAAAGAAGACGACTAAAGTAGAAACAGGTTAAATGTTGTTCTTATGATTAGTTCAGTATCGGCACCGACAGCAACTTCTCAAAATACTGCAAAGTTGCTACAGATAAGCAAAAAGAAGGAAAAGTCGGTCTCTACTGAAATGATTTAAACTGACGACACAACTATGAGGAATTTTAAAAACTTCCAACAGAAATTTCAATTAATGTTTAAATGAAAAATGAAAACAGGCTTTACATTCACCAAAAACTAAACCCTGACCAGCGTGAAACTTCCTGATATTTAATTCTTTCTACAGGAGGAAAAGTGAGCAGGGATTTTCTCTCCCTTCAGGGTCCATTAAAGAACATGTGATAAAACTACCGGCATAAATCACCTGCTGATCCAACATAGGCCACACCAGAATATTTAATGCCCATAATTTCCAAGTTACTTACACTACAGAACAACGCTGGTTCAAAAATCCACAAATATTGTTCTTATAGGAACAAGTATTTCAGTTAAAGGGAAACCAGTTCCAGACTTGTGCAGCTTGTTTTACACACATTAAGGCTACAAACAACCCATAATTCAAACCGCTGTGTAGGATCCTGCTTAATACTGGCACAGCCGTGACTCGATAATCCGACACTTAATGAAAAACCTTCTTTTATGTCGGATAGCAAGGCTGTCGGATTGTGAAGGGTCAGATTATGAAATGAAATGAATGAATGAAAAATACTTTATTTATCCCAGAAGGGAAATTCAATCATGTCAAAGCTCACGTTTTTAAAAAAATCAATATAACATATATTTTACACAACAATAATAATAATCATTCAGTCAGTCAATTGTCAGTCAGTCAGATTTGTTTTTTAAGGTGATGGCTGTTAGCAGGAAAATAGATTATAGAGTCACGACTGTACTTCCCATAGTTAATGAAAAAATACTTTATTTATCCCAGAAGGGAAATTCAATTCAAGAAGATGTTTAGTCATGCATGTGTTTAGTTCTCAACTATAACACAACTCTTTTCGTAAATGGAATTTCTTAAAAAATAAATTGTTTTACAAACAGGCCCATGCTGCAGTTACAGTTAAAGCACTTGTACGGCGCTTTATGGAGAGCGAACAGCTCATTTATGAAATGGCTGCATTGAGTTGAGAGCAGATTAGGTTGATGGGAAAACACATCCCCAAGAAATGCATCAAGAAACTAACTCACAGCAGCAGCAGCAGCAGCAGCTTTACATGTAGCTAGATGGATATTAAAAGGTCTATCAGCCTCATATAGACAAATAAAGCAATGCAACAGCTGTAATGCCAAAACCAACAACTGAGGAGACGCTGTAACCTGCAAAGACGCAGCTAACGTATGTACGTATTACAGTTCTTATTTCTTATTAGAAGTATCATCAGTGCCCTGCTTTCTGGGCAGGTTGATGTAATTCTTAGTTGCAGAAGGCTGTATATCTTTGACTACAACTCTAACTGAACCAGTGTGTTGATGTGCTCCATCTCTACTCACATTTTCCAGGTAGTTTGGTTTGAAGCCTTCTGGTTGACGCCTCAGGTCCTCCTGCTCTCTGTGCCTCATCATCTCCTCCTCTCTCCTCCGTCTCTCCTCCTCGTGTCTACAGAAGGAATAAAGGCACAAATAGGTCAGATATCACAAATCAACTGATAGATTTGTGTAACCTGAAAAACAAAAACATGAAGCAGAGCCCAAAGCCTTGCATGTGGTTATCGCACATTGCTTTTATTTATACAAACAAATGACACAAACCTGCCACAAACAATACAACAATAAAAACACAACTCTACAAAATGAGCTGAAGTAAATTAAACCTCACAGATACTGATGGGATTATGTCCCAGAGGTTTACTCAAAGAAAGGAAACACACCTCATCTCCAGCTGCTTTCGTCTCTGCAGCTCCTGGTTGCGAAGCTCCTCCAGCCTCCTCAGCTCCTCCTGACGTCTCATTAGATCTGGTGGAAAGAAAGAAGACGACACAAGTCAGGAGGACCGATAGAGAGGCGGGTAATTAAGAAGGAATAAAAGTACAGACAGTTAACTTTCTAAATGCTGCAGCTTAATGGATTAAAAAAAAAATCTGAGACAAAATTTGCTTTGATTTATTTTGTAAGTTTGAGTTCCTTATTATTATAAAAAAAATAAAAATAAAAGAAGCTGTTTAATATTTGTTTTTGCTGCACCAAAAACATCCTGATCTTTGAGCTCCAAGCTGAGCTACATACTGAACCGTGGTTTTTGTGTGTCGTTACCTCCATAAAACACATTTAAACACATCAAAACAATCACACCACTGATGTATAAAAGGAAAAGGCAACATGCAGTATTGCCAGTAGCAGTATTCAAACCCAGCCTAACAGAGAACACAGCTCTTACCTTGCCGCATCAACATGAGCTGATGTTCGTGTTTGGCCGACTCCAGCTCAGCCTCCAGTTTCTCTTTGGCCTCTCGAATGTTCTTGTCCACCTGCTCTCTTTGCTGCTTCTCCATCTCATCGAGAGCTTTCCAGCGAGACGAGTATTCAAATTCAAACGTGCCCGGCTGAGCAAAACGTGGCGGCTGCTCCCTTTCCCTGAGAAGAAACGAAGAACAAATTGAGGATGCTGCAATCAGTCCACTGAAGTTTTTGACTGCACCACAGTTTTAGCAAAAAGACTTGGTTCAGGGTTAAAATCAGTAATTCAGATTATCACAAAATGAAAGGTAGTCTGTAAATTGTCTACAGTTCAGACGGCATATAATATTCAAACACCTGAAGAGAAAGTATATAGGTGGTGTTCTTCAGAAAGCACAGAAGCATCGTAAGTGTCACCTATTCAGGAGTCGGGAGAGTTTCTCAATTTAGCCTTTTAACTTTTTAAAATCTTTTTTTTACTGTAACGCACACCTGCTATAAAACCCCTTGTGATTCTCCAACAGCATCAACAAACACAAAGATGTGTATGAACCTCTGCATGACTCTAAATCAACTCTTTACTTACTTGTAGTATTTAGGAGTCTTCTGCAGCAGTTTTTCAGACAGCCCATCCTCATCATCAAACTGCTCTGAAGGCTCCACGATTGCTGGACAAGGTGTGCTGAGGAGAAAACAGCTTGTTGAAACCACCGCTGACATTCGTAGACATCACAGGTCAGTGATATCTTAGAAAAGACTTGAAATGAAGTCTAAATGCAACAGACTGAGATCAGAGTCATTTTGTTTTGCTTAATTTCTAAGCAGTGTCTGATGTAATTATATGTGGCAGCACATTAGCAGAGAACAGCAGCAGATTCCTCCATCTGTGCTGGAGAACCCAGTGTGATGAAGGACAAATAGATTTTTAAAAAACGACATCCTGAGGAGAATCATGCCTTTAATATGAGCTAAAGGTAAAATGCTAGAACATCCAGTTTAAAAGGTAGTTACTGAGATGTCATTTTGCACATGTTAACCCATCAAACGACTCCATCCCACACACTTACGTGGTCAGCAGCAGCGCTCCCTCAGTGCAGCGCTCCAGGGCTTTACGAGCAGCTACTTTGTTTGCAAACTCCACAATGCCTCTCCCGGTGGGACGACCGCGGTCATCCGTCACAACGATGGCCCGTTCCACTGGGCCGAACTGAGAGAACGCCTGAACGGATGAGCGGAGACAGAAAATCAGACATTCTGTTGTTTCTGAACTTCTAGGATTGTACCACAGCTGGCTTTTAGAGCTCTTGTCCACTCTACCTGTTCCAGCAGCTCATTTGTCACCGCAGGCAACAGATTGCGAACTTTGAGCGCAGCGCCATGGGTAGAAAAGCGAACCCTGATCGGTCGATTGTTCAGCATAGTTCCATCGAGCTCAGCTTTGGCAATCTCTGCCAGCGTCCGGGTTTCCTGCAAGACAAGGGACAGAGAAAAGGGATGAGGATAGACCAGAGAGGACCTTACACAGTTCATATAACTCAGTGCTGTACATCAATAACAGAGTAAACTAGAAGATAAATCTAATAATAATAATCCAGACAGACAATGAAATACAAAAAAAACAAGTAGGGGTCCTCGGACCCTAATAATTGAAGTAGTAAATTGGTGTGATGCCATTAAACTTGTAAGTAAAATATGAATGAAAGTTTATCAGCATCTCTTTTGCACAGCATTTGTCAACACGTGCTAGAACCTGGTAAACATATTCTATAAATGTGTTTTATGGTTCAATGCAGTGTTCATAATAAATGAATGATGCTAACAGTGGCTAATGCTAACAGCTCACAGAGTATCTTGTTTAGCCAAAAGATGTCTGTTCTTGCACTAGAAACCCATTGGAAGTTAAATTGAACAACATGCTTTCCTTCAAAGGCACATTTTAAAGCCAAAAAGCAGAACTTTATTCACGTACCAGGCGGATGAAGCCGAAGCCCCGGTCTCTGTTGATAAACACCTCGTTGACGTTCCCGTATTTGGCGAACATGTTCTTGAACTCCTCCTCCGTGATGTCCACCGGGAGGCTGCCCACAAACAGCCGGGACCGCTGGGTAAACGTCTTCTCGCCGGGCTTCCGAAAGCTCGTAATGTCCAGAGTCATTTCTGCCGGGCCTTCGCTGCTTCCTTCCCCGGTTCCTTCAGCCGGCTCTGCCGCGGGGGACGACTGAGGCGGCGGGGCTGGACTGTCTTTGTTGCCCGGTGCCTGCTCCGCGGCCGGGGAGTCGGTGCCGCGTCTCGCCGCCTGTGGGGAACTGCTACTCAGCATGCTCGTCTGTTGCATATTTCGGTTGGCCATGCTTGGGGTGGTTGCTTTATGTTATAATTAAACTAATTTCTTAATAAACGCTCGTACACCTGCGGCTCCTGCACACACCTCCTCCTCCTCCGAGTTTCAAAGATGGCGGCGGTTGCGCACGCAGCTTTCCGGCACTTCTCGTGAGATTTGCGGCGGATCGGACGCAGTGAAGGAACGATGCTGCCCTCAATAGGTCATTCAATCTGTTCACTGGACAAGATGAAGAGTCCACAGACTGTAAATTACACACTATCGTGGGGATTTTACACTCTAAGGGTGCGATAGAGAAGTTTTGTCCTCTGTAATGAATATTAATGATCTGTTAAAGGGGCTAAATCTCATAATTATTTTCACCATCAATTAATTTTTCGATTATTGTTTGAATTAATCATGAGTTGTTCTGTCTACAAAAAGCTACAATAAGCGTTCCCAAAAGCCCATGATGTTTCCAAATATCTTATTGTGTCTCTAACCCAAAGACACTCAAACTGCTGGCATACAAGACCAACACATATCAGAAAACATTCACATTAGTGATGCACGATATTAAAACTTCTGGCCGATACCGATATCCGATATTAAGATTTCTGATATCGCCAATAACCGATATTACCGATGTTGATGTTAAAATTTTTTTTCACACTAAAAATGAGTATAAGTAGGCACTGTGAGAATGTGACAACTACTCAATAGACACCCAAATTAGACCACATAGTCTAACAAAAGTTAAACATATTTTAACATATTTAAGTCCAGGACCATTTCAGTAAAAAAAATCTGTGAAATAGCAGCAGTATCAAACGTAGAGACAAAGGCGCTGATGTTAGACAATCATCAGTTTTCACGTCAGCTAAATTTGTTCATCGGACCGATACCGATATATCGGAAAAACAAGATGTTCTCTTTATAGAAACAGCAAATTCTCACATTTTATAAACTAGAGTCAACTGTTGGTTGTCGTTTCTGGTTAGTTTTCTATCTGTTAACTCGTGCAGGAATCCACTAATAATATCAGCTCTACATCTAGCCGACGGCCCACAGCACGTCTCCACTGAGGCCCACGACATGAAGCAGAACAAGCCGCTTATTTATCGCACACAAAGGGATCTAAGATTTTAAACATCCGCCTCTTTTACTGTCACTTTGTGTCATTTGAGCAGAGTGCAATTTCGTGAGGTGCTGCTGAAAGCTTTTTCCACGCTGGACCGGCCATCTGTCCAGATATTATCGCACATCTGTGTGCATATGCTCCTTAAATTCCTCGGTGTGACAAGGGCCCGAGGGGCGGCTATCTTCTCCCTCGCTTGTCCGACAAGAGATCACGTATCCGGCGGGGTCAGAGGGCTGCAACCTGTCATTGATGAGTTAGCAGCATAGCATGTCTTTCACTCGAGGAATGTGAAGAAGCAAGCAGTTAGCGAGGTATGTCCTGTTCAGATAAGTGAGCGCTGGCTGTAGTGGAGAGAAAGAAATCTGTTTGATCCAGAAACATATCGACAAGAAACTGATCTTAACTAAATAGATGCACCGACGAGACATAAGAGATGAAACTCTTTTGTAGTTTTGTCTCTTTTATAATTTAAACAATAGTGCTATGTTTTAAATCTGGAGAGTAACGTCTTTCAGAGGAATGTAATCAAGTATAAAGTCTAATATTTGCCGCTGACAGTTTAGTGAAACTAACAAAACGTCTTGTGACTCTTCAAGGTGTATTTTGTTATTGAATACAAACATACATGTTCAGCTAAAGCCAGTAAAAAGATGCATTCTTGAAAAAAAGTCTATATAAACAAAGAACTATATATTTATATATAAATAATGACCAGAAAAATGTGAAAAAATATGTACAATTAATTTAGAAACAATAAAACATTAAATGAAATGCTTGTAGAAATATGCATTCATAAATATGAAATACAATAATACAGTTAAAAAATTAAAGGATACAAATAGATATTTTTCAAAGCAAATAAACAGTAATGACTTTTATTGTGGCTATTTCAGGTTTTTGTTTCTTATTGATATACTCTGAAAAATAAAGATTAAATATAATAAAATGCAATATGCATTGGTATGAATGCATATATAAGTATATTTTTATTATTTTAACAACTAAATAAATAAAACACAATATTTGACACTTACTGTGATTATTTTTAAATTTTTTTTAAATTAAACACTGCAAACATGTAAATTCACATAAAATGAATAGTAATAATTAGTAAATGGCAAAAACAACATTGATGGTTATATAGCTTTAAAAAAATAGATATTTTTAAAATGGGAAGCTTTTTTTTAATTCAGTTAAAAGCCAGTAAAAAGCTGCGTTTTTCTAATTAAATATTACATTTAAAATAAAGTAAATGCATATTTTTAAAAAATATTTAGAAAAGAACTAACAAAGAAAAAAATGTTTTTGAAAGTCACTGACTGTCAGAACATTAGAAACACATGTAAATTCAGCTAAAACTGAGCTAAAGGGGGCATTCTTAAATAAAATAAATACAAAATATAAATAAAAAAAACATAAATGTAAAATAATGTGAATATATGATTGGAAATACTTCTCAAGAACTAAAAAAAAAAAGAAAAAAAAAGAGTTAATGAAAAAAAAATGGCTTTACCAGTTATATTTTTATACTTCAAACCAAATCCTGCTAAAAGCTATAAAAGCATTCCTTACTAAAAAGTAACACATATGAAATCAATATAATAAAATATACATATAAATATATATTTCTAACTAACTCAATAGCGTTTGACAGTTATTGTGACTTGATCTTTTTATTTATTTTTTTTTTTTATTTTGTCATTATCATTATCATTATTATTATTTGAACACTGGAAACATGTTTGAATTGAGCTAAAACATTCTCAAATGAAAACATGTTTTTAAAAAAACAAATAAAAAACATAAACAAAAACTCACCGTACGCTCTGTGGTGGTGACGCGGCGGTGACGCGGCAGCAGGACCTCCCCTCCCTCCCCTCTCCTCCTCCTCCTCCTCCTCCGGGCTCGCGGAGCAGCAGCAGCTACTTTCGGACTCCCATCTGCGGCCGGTCGAGGCTCCTGCGGGTTCATCGCGGACTGACGCCGGTGAGTTTTCTGTGCGGGCTGCGGGTTGAACCTTTAAAACAGTGTTCTGGCTTTTAGAAAAGTCCCATCAGCGACTGAAGGAACCCACTGATGGTGCTGCTGATGTCTGTCATGTTTATGAGATTTAATTTTCGGTTCATCAGATCAGAGCAGTTTAAAGACAAACGGAGATTTTGACGGAGTCCTGCAGATTGTAGCTGCACTTCACTGTGCGCTGATTGTGTTGATTGCGGTAGAAGAGCTGTTTTAATTGAGCATACAGAATGTAACTAAGTATATTTACTCAAGTACTGCACTTACAATCTTTTTATTTTTCTACTTCATTCAACAGTGAGCTCCTGTGGATTCATGTTTAACATAAATGTGTTCATTTACACTGTAAAGCATCGTGTAGGAGTTTAGTGGAATCAACTCATCTTTTCTCGACAACTTAACGTTAATTTTGTTAATTTGAAGTTAATTTAAGTCAAGATTTATCGTCTTTATTTTTCAGGCCACTTAAGAACTGTTAAATATGAGGTTCTTCTGAGCTGATATCTTCTGGTGAAATTTAAGTTCTGGTGACCATTTCCACCTTGAAACCACAGCGTACAAAAGACAATCTCAGAAACACAGATTTGGACTTCCTGGATTTCATATGTCACAAACCTAAACAACCAATCCTGTCAGTCGCTGGGTGGCAGCATTTAGCATCATTATATTTTCGAATCAGCTTCTGTTTTAAACAAGTTTTACCCCTATATTACAACTTTCTATTGTGCAGTGTAGTCTTTTTATATATATCTGAGCGGGGTTATAGGTGAGCTGGTGTGCTCGAGCTGCAAAATGATAATGGCAAAAACATTTTTTTTAGTATGTCCCAATACATAATATATCAAAAGCGGTTTGCCAAAAACACCAAGACGTTCGACTACATCTGGTGTCATTTTGCAGAACGCGAGTCGTCACGCTGTTCCGACCCACAATCCTTTGCACGGCACAAGATGCATCACGTACGTCACAGCGGTGTCTCTGGAGTATAAACGAGCCGAGGGCGTCCAGACAGGTGACAGCTCATTTCACACCACACGCTGCGATGATGTATGAGTGAGCCGGTCAACGCTGAGGGCGCGACATTATGACAGATTAGCGTGTCACAGCTGTGCGATACTGCACGCAACACTACACACTGAAGGTATCGTTGTGCCGTTTAAAGCTAATTATTCAGATTAAGGTCGTTTGAATTACAGTTTTAAATTGAGCCAACTGCATCGTTAGCACCTCTTAATTAAATGGATGGTTGCAAGATGAACGTTTATTAATGTAGATGAACCTTTGAAGTTGTGTTTTAATGAGTTGTGTTGACATAACAAAGCAGGTAATTGCATCAACTAAATAATACAAGTAAATTCAACTTAAATTTTTGCATTGATTGATTTAAAACAAAATTCAAGTTGTAGTAAATTAATTAAATTGGCTTCATAACTTTTTTCTCCTCCTTAAAGTTTAAGATTAAAAACTTGCTACTAAAACCTAAATAACTGTTAAATTCCTCAACTTCATCGTACAGTCGTGACTCGATAATCTGACCCTTAACGATCCTTAACCTGCTATCTGACAGGTTTTTAGGAAAAACAAACAGAACCCATAAAAACAGCCTTAACATACCGACAGCCTTGGATTCCGACTCCGACATGACGTTTAATGTCACCAATCAGGATGACGGCGTATTATCTGACTGAACAATCCCACAGATTGGCTACGTTCACACTGCAGGACTTGATGCTCAATGAGGATTTCTTTGTGACTTCCTTCACGTTTCCAGTTCAATGCGACTTGTATGTGATCTGCTGTGTGAACTTCATACGACCCAAAAGTGTCCCGCATGCGCAGAAGAGGACACGACGACGTCACACGCAGCGAGCGTGCTCAGTGTTTACGGAAGTAAACATGGATGGGAAACGGAAACAGAAGTGTGAGCGCTAACTAAACTAGCATCAGCAGCCAAGTACTGCCTGTGTGTTCCGGACACTTCCACCCCGTTGGAGCGCTCCAACAGGGTGGAAGTGTCCGGAACGTGCACAAGCGCACCAGTCAGTTAGGCGTGAAATCCAGTGATGGGTAGTGTTCTAACAATACACTAGTTATTATAACAACTGTAAGCAATAAATATTAACAACAAATGAACCTTCCAGCATCAAGCCCTCCTTGTATCTCGACCTCCGTCTTGACAATCCGACAGCCTTGCTATCTGACATAAAGAAGGTTTTACAGAAGGTTTGTGTCGGATTATTGAGTCACGACGGTCGTTTAGTTGATTGAACATAATTTTATTAGAAATTGTCTGAACTCAAAAAGATGGCTGCGTTTTATATTTTTGTTGATCCTAAACCTTTGAGAGTGTATGATGCAGTTTATAAAGTCCATAACAAAGCAGAGGCTACATGTACTGGTAAGGATGTGATTTGTCTGTGCAGTCCTTCTCATCTGCATCAGGAGCCACTGGTCTGCTGTGACCTTTCTATTAAACAACACTGTTTAGACGTCCAACATTTTACGGGACGCTCAGCTCAGCGAGGGCCTCGTAAACATGCGACAGTCACGCAGTGAGTCAGGAAACCCACACGGAGGATCCTGGGAACACTTCAGCCGACATCCTGCAGCAGAGACGCAAGAATTCAGCTGTTTACTGTAATTTTCTCCAACTCTGACCTGAGCGCTGAAAGGAGGAACAAAAGCAGCAGCATGACAGGAGCTAAGCTGCTGCCATGTGTCTGGTCGATAGAAGCGAGCGGCTGAGCTTCAAAAGCAACGCCGGTGGTCCCGGTGCTGATCCAGTGTTCTTCTGACACGCAGGGCGATCAGCGTGGAGCAATTAGGCTCCAGCTCAGGAGCTAAAGACGTTTTTATTCCACCACAGCTTCTCTCTTACATCCATTAGATCACTAGAGCCTCATCATTTTTTCATTGATTTACCGTCCACTGAGGGAGCAGCTCGACTCGACCAGGCAGAGCCGTGATGCCTTCTAGTCTGAACCCACAGATCAGAGCGACTGCAGGGGCCTCGGGGCCTTTTAACCCGTTTACTGTTTCTGGTCCATCAGTAATGCTGCTCTCATGCGCTCCACATATTCTCCTGGAATCACACGTTCCTGCACATTTAACGGATTTCCTTTAGAATTAAGAGCACCTGGAAGATGTCTGATAAACGCATTCCACAAATATTCCTGTTTACGCAACGCTGACATCAATTTAAAACCAAATAACTCCGTGAAATAAACAGGTCAGATCAGTTTGACCTATAAAAGTAGGGACAGAACCAGAGATATTTACTGGTAGTCATATCAGAAGTAGTCCAGCAGCATTTTTCCGTCCATTTAACTGTAATTTTTTAACCTTCTGCTTGATTTTAGCACCATATTTGAAACATGTGATGGAACATTACAGCATGAAATACCATCAAAAAGCGTAATAATGACGGCATGAAGTTGTAAAATCATTGACTTAACAGTTAAAACGCTGGAAAATGAAAAAAAAATCTGTTAATATCGTGATAATGTTGGTATTTGGAAGTCTCAAAATCAGCTCTGTAGTTTTGGATATAGAAGCCTTAACCAGACACATTTACTAAGGTTTGGGTCATGATGTGTTTTTTTAGTCATAAATAATAAATGCAAAGTCGTTTATCTGCACAAAACCCAACTTCTTATGACGTGTTTAAAGCACTGCAACGATGCACTTCAGCTCATACGGCTGCATCGGCACCAAACTAGAGCAAAGTAAGATTTTTTAAATACATATATGGAGAGTTTATTTGCAAAAACTGATAACTCCGTCTTCACAAACCTTCAGGAAACCCACTTCTCCATCGTCTACCTGAGACAATATCAGTCAAACTTATCTCTATTTTTGTCGTTTCTACTGAGTCACATCCACTCAGCTTCAGTTTGGTTGATATTATCTCAAGCAAACAACAAAAGAAAATATGTTTTCTGAAAATCTACGAAGGTGGAGTTATCTGATTTTGCAAATGACCTCTTCATATATTATTATTTTGTATATATAAGGCAAAAAGCAAACAGCCAAAATGCATAACAACAAAGTACTCATATAAATGAAGCACACAGAGATGTGGCAGCCCACAGATCATGTTCTCTACATTTAGATAAACGTGCTGGTTGGTTGAAGGCTGCAGCATCAATCATAATATCATGCTTAGATTTGAAAAGACCTGCGACCCCGGTGAGGATGAAGCGGTGTTCAGATAGTGGATGGATGGATGTGAAAAGAAATGAAGAAAGAAAATTCCCAATTCAGCTGTTTATCACGTCACAGTGAAAATATCTGACCTTCTTGCATCTCGTTCAGTCATACGATGAACTTTCTGCTGATATTGCAACACATAAATTAATAGATTGAAGAAAGCCGCCCTCCTTCAGCTCCTTCAGCTCCTTCTAACTGGAACCCGAAGGAGTGGCTCGGTGCTGATTGAACCCTGAGCGCTGGGAGGCCTCCACATCTCCATCCCCCTCCAGCTGCAACTGGGAGCCATTGTGCCTAATCCCCGCCCTGCTCTCAGCCTCTGCTGCAGGCGCTGCCGGGCATCCATCAGGCGGCTCAGCCTCCAGTCGTCCTTTCAGCATCGGCATGTCATTATGCAGCATACAGTAGCCGGGCGCTCTGAAGAGCTCCGTGAATGCAGGACGAGGATCCTTCTGAAGCCTCTCACGCAACCACGTAATTAAAACTGGTTTCCACAACTCAGGTTTTGCCGCGGAGGCCAACGGCGTCGCCGTATTGTCACAAGTTGGGGTTTTGTGTTGTGGTCATTAGTTTCTCACAGCTGAAAGGACGCAGAGCTCCACAGAGGAGGTCTGGATGATTTTAATAAGTGTCCACTTAACTTAGATTGTTCCTCAGGCGCCGAGTTCAGAGGGACACACTCAAGGCTGCAGCGAGGGTAATTAAATTTCTCAAAAAACGAATTGTTTGGCGTGCAAAATGGGGGCAGAAGCCTTTTATGATGTTCAAAAGATCTGTTATAAACAAAGAAACCAAAAGACGTTTAGTTTGGTTTCATAAAGAATAAAGAAAGAAGAAATATTTACAGTTGAGACGCTGGAATCACTGAAAATTTAGATTTGAAACCAACAGTTTTCCATAAAAACCATGCTGGCTTTCTGTAAATACTTAATTTCTGGTGGTTTCCTGTTTGTTGTTGCCCAACTGGCTCCATACTTGGCTTCAACTGAACTGAATTTTACCAATTTCTTTTGTTTTGGTTCAGTTCTTAACTTTTTTTCAGCTATTCTACCAATTTCAAAATAAATGACAGTGATAATTAGAAAATCTCTGAAGAAATTCCATGTGCCAGTTAACAAATCCTGCTATAAATATACACAAGTGCATTTTATTTTGAAAAAGCCAGCATTGTTTAGAATCTCTGTTAACCCTTTCGTAGAATTTCAGAACTTTTATTTTGATAGTGTCGTGTCCCTGGACGCATCCTGTTCTGTTCTGCTTCTAAATGCACACATCTGTGCTTCTGAAACAAGAACATCAGTGTTAGTGCGCTCTGGCTGCATTTTACTGGGGCGTGCATAATGTAAAGAAAACAAGCATTTACCGCCACACAGCCTGAGGACAACGTAGAGAACGGTGTCAGAGGCATCTGAACTCAGAGCCGGTCTCACACTGATCTGCTGATCTGGACTCATGGAGGAGAAACCAGGTCATCTGGTGGTTAATTCACTGATTGACATCTGAGTGGATCCAAGAAGAGAGAGTCTGGAAGAGAAAGATGTCTAGATGTCACTGAGGAAGTAATTCTACGTAGAAATGTGGACAAAAAAGAAGCTGGTTAATAATAATAATGGGGGAAAACAGCTGAAATTCATACCAGACTCCATAAGAAAAAATGCGTTTTTTTTACATGTTAAATTGCATTCTGGGCTGAAGTACTTGCATGTTTGCTGAAAGGAAACGTTACGATATAATCATTGCCCCATTTTAAGAACGAAGCTGCTGGATATTTGAAATGAGGTTCAGCCTGGAGGACTTGGAGACACTCGTGTTGAAGACTTGTTTTCTGCAGCATGTGTTTGTCTCTGACTTGGCAAATTTTCCTTTGGAGTCTGGAATGAACAACAAAGTGTTTCCTGCTGCAAAAACATGGACATAGTGGCAGAAATGTCTTGAAGTATTATGTTCTCCGGAGGTTTTCTTCATCCTCAACGTATCTGTTACCTCAGACTGTTAGCCTAATGGTTCAACAGCTCCTTTTTTGGTTCTTGAAGATGTTCCACCTCTCATCCAAGAGGCCTCCTCAGCTCTACCTGACCTGCTGGGATGTTTTTCAGATGTTTTAGGTCATCTGTGAAGGAACCAGATGAATCAGTTTAGTCTGGAAGCTGATTTAAAGTAAAATATCTGCTTCCTCCTCCTGCAAACCTGCTGCTGTGACGTGCATAAGAGACGCTACACTTGCTTAATCAATAAATGACCCACCGCATGACGGGGAAATAAAAAACATTTGGCAAACAGGGACCGGTGGCTGAATTCCCAGAGGATAAAGGAGGGATTGTAATGAAAGCATTACTCATGTTCGCGTTAGAAGTGACAGTGTTAATAATGCAGGTTTTCAAATCCAGGGGAGGCGGCTGGAGCTGGGAGCGAATTCGTAGGGTTCCTTTGACATTTAATTAATGCAGCGGGCTCACAGCAGGAGCAGCAGCCTTCTGTTATAACCTCCCGAAGCCTTGTTTGTATCCAGGTTCGCTGTAGTTCAATGATACAGATACGAGAGGTTACAGATCAGAGGATCTTTGCTAAGTTGATCCCCTCGTTCCCTCAGTGTTTGGCAGGTGCATGAGGATTCTCGGGGCCGATGATGGAGGCCTGGCCGACGGTGGCCTGGGTGCTGCTGCTGCTGACCGCCATCGCTGAGCGGCTGGAAACCGTGCAGGCGAGAGACTTCACCATGAAGGACATCGTTCTGCTGCATCCCTCAAGTAGGAGCAAAATCTATTAACTCCCAATCTAGCTCCGCCATTAAGTCAAACTTTTGATGTGTTCAGTGCTACTTATACACTGACTGTTTACATTTCTACAACCTCTACAAACCGTGTTTTTCCTACATCAACTCTACAGAGATTCTCGTGGATTAATCGTAGCAGCTGGACTTGTTTGAGTTCCTTGAAGATGTTTCATTGCGGAGCAGCAAACCCCCCAATTGAAACTGAAACTCAGGTGTTAATGGCTCCTGGAACTCCCAACTAGTCAGTCAGAGCTGATGAAGCCTCTTGGATGAGAGGTGGAACATCTTCAAGGAACTCAAGCAAGACCAGCTGCTACTATTAATCTACCAGAACAACCATGACCTGGACGACTGAGAATCTTCACAGACATCTACAAAGACGTTTCAGCAAGCTGAATGTGTCTTCCAACAACTTGCTGGCAGCTTTTTGTTTGTTTGTTTGTTTTTGACCTACGCTGCATTAATCTCAGCCATCCACTAATTTCCTCTGTCTGCAGTTAAACCTGAAAAATGTGAATTTTTGTCATGTGACTGCTGGTCGCGGCTCCTCAGTCGTGCTGTGGAGAGCAGACGTTTTGGTTTTATCACCGGATTTTCACAACTGGATGATTTTTGTTGAATTTTCAGACGTAGAATTTTTTTAACCCTCCTTTGTGGTCAATTTGACTCCGTTCAATGTTTTAATTTCTTCAGTTTTATTTAACGGGACATAAACTTGGGTACGATTTCAGCTATGATAATTTTCTGGAGGTTTACATTGCTGGGGTCAAACTGAACCAAAGGATAAAAGATGTCAGAGGGTTAAGCTTTCTGTGATATTTGTCCTGATGGGACTCACGTCACATGTTCAAAGGCTGCAGAGAATTCTAGATGTTTTCACAGTTTCTGGTTATTTTTTTTTTTTTGAAGATCAAGATAAAGATAAAGATAAAGGTTTCAGGGACACACAAACCCTTCCCCCACTGTACAGTGACCACTCTTTGTTGTTATCAGAAACAAAAAGTAAAGCAGCAAAGCTAACAGCCGTCACACAGCAGGAAAGGGATTTACGATATTATAATGCATATTAAGCTTAATACAAGGATTCTGTGAGAGAATGTGGGTACACTTTGACTGATGTGACACCAAATAAGTGCATAATAATTTAATAAAAATACAAAAATTAAGAATATTGTTGGCATCGGTGTGGATGCACGAAACAGAAGTACGAGGAACAACTAATGCCTGTTTAAAGCAACAATGTCCGACAAAATGTGCGCATTAAAAAGACCAACAGAAGTTAATTCAACACATTTTAAATTATAGTTTGTTAAAGATGCAACCGTGGATGTTTAATCTCTTGTTATAGACGCTGACATCAACCCTCTGGACTCCAAGGAGCAGTTATGGTAAAAAAAAGAAATTAGCCCACACGAGAAAAAACAACAACAAACTCCTGCACCTCTAAGCAAACAACACAACCACGAATAGAAGCATAGACGACTCAGAAATGTCTTCTGTGGCTCGTTATAATGTCATAAATCGTCTTTTTTTAAACCTCCTGATGGATTTTAGGTTTCAGAGGGTTAATTTAGTCCAGCCTAATGCAGTTTTAAAATTCTACTCCTCCTCAAATCCGTCCATTCGTCTGCTCTATCGCCCTCTAGCAGCCGTCTGGAGACGCTGCAGCAGCTCAAAACTCCAACAAAACGACAATTTTTTTTCCACCAAATCCTGAAATAAAAGCTTCCCGCAGGATCACAAGACAAAAGATGTGGGAACGGCGTTGTGTTTTTGTGTGAGAGCCACGGTGTCGGCTGGAACCGGCTGACCCTGAGACCTGTAGCTGTCCCAGCCTGCTTCCCAGCCAATGGGAAAGCCAAACAACCGCAGACGATTGTGAAGGGATGCTGTCTGGGAAACAAACCTGAACATATCTGTGTCATTGTCCCAGATCTTGGGTTAGTTTAATGACTCAGCATAAAATAAAACACGCCACAGTGTTAAACCAGCAGCTGCTCCAGACACCAGTAACCGTGTACAGTCGCTGCTGTACCTGCTGGAGGCCTCCGGGTTCAAATGAGCTGCAGGAATGTAGCAGAAATCACATGAATCCAGACGACCAGCTGGGAGGCGGAGCTGACGGAGTAAACACTTCCACTCGCTGGGAAAAGACACTCGTTTCAGATCCCGACTTATCGTTCCGATAATATGTTGTGACTCGGACGAGGTGGGGAAACGTCTGAAGGAGAAGCCACAGAGGTGATCCGCTGGTGTCAGACGTGCACTTTGCTCTAATCTGACAGCGGCTGAATTCTTTCTGAAGCTGCTGGCTTTTCTGTAAAAGTGGCCGCAGTAATCTCTTTCACAGATTTTCACAGACAGACGAGTACAATGCAAGCTGCTCTGATGTGTGTGAGGTGATTCAGGGAAGAGTTAACCCACATTTTAATATAGAAAAACTCCACAGAGAGCAAATGAGAGAGAAAAATCACAACACACCTTTCTCTTTCCTCTCAACTTCACACCTATTACTAAAATGTCCATAAAAATGAAACTTTGAAGAGAACCATGTAATCCAAAGTTGCTGCTTCCAGCTTTATCCCTCTAAACAACAACTTAATAATGTTAGATCACACAAACATATTATAAAAAAATTAGTCCGTTACTTACATTAACAAGCAGCTAGGACCCGATCAGAGCTGCTTCATTTATTGTTTTTAACTTCCAATGTGGTAAATAATTGAATAATTTGCAGAATAAAGTCACATTTCACGTGTTCCTTTATGATTAATGCATCTCCTGACAAATCTACTCGAGTAAATTCAAGTCACTCGAGTAGATTTGACAGTACAGATGGTTCACTTCACGTGAAGAGAAAAAAAAAAGTATGCACAGTTGTAAATTGCAGATTCAACCAGGAGAATAAAGAACACACTGAGGTCACAACATCCATCCATCCATCATCTCTACACCTTAATCCTCACTAGGGTGATCAGGGTGAAGGCAGGTTCACCTGGACAGGTAACCAGTCTATCACAGGGCTACACTTAGAGACAGACAACCAAGCACACTCACATTCACACCTACAGACAATTTAGAATCACCAATTGGCCTCAGCATGTTTCTGGACTGTGAGAGGAAGCCGGAGAACCCGGAGAGAACCCACGCTGCACGGGGAGAACATGCAAATTCCACACCATCTGAGCCTCCATTAAAAGACAGAAATAGGATAAAAAACACAGTCAGAACCTTATAATAAATAAGATCTTGTGTCTGTCAGGGCTTGCAGATAGGAAGAGTCGCCCAGCCTCCTCATACAGCTCACAGTGATGAGTCTCATCACTATCAGTGGTCGTATAACTTAAGTCAGAAACAGCGTCCAGGAGCTCCAGAGTCTCTGCTGACACATGCAGAAAACGTGACTTTAAACCAACACTGATAGAAACGTCGCCTCAATCGGTGTTTTTCTACAACGTGGACAAAAAAAAGATTTATTCCTGTGAACATTTTTGTCATAGTTCAGTCACCAGTTTGGTCACATAAGATATTTGTACTTGAGATAAGACTCTCATCACTAAATGAAAATCATCTGTTAAGTTTTATCTGCTTTAATTTATATATAATTTATACTCGGTGGGGCAATTATTTACCCAGCAAAGCATTTTCAGTCTCTTTGGTTTGTCTTTAAATGTTGAATTGCTTCTAATAATAATAATCTCTTTTATTTGTATGACTTCTTTCTTTCCTTCTATCTTTTACTCTAGTTTTTGGTGAATTATATTATGACATACAGATGTTTTCTCTGTATCACAGTCAGCTTTGGTGATTTTGTAGATTTCTTGTTCTACTTTGCAGCACATTTCCCAGGGAGCTTCTGTTGTTCATTAAATGTGAATGTGTTTGCGTCCACAGCTACTCCTCACCCCGGTGGCTTCAAGTGCTTCACGTGTCAGGACGCTGCAGACAACTACGAGTGCAACCGCTGGGCTCCAGATGTTTACTGTCCACAGGGTACGGCAGCGTTCTCTCATGTGTGTGCGTGGTGAGATGATGGAAGTGATCATTGCTCATTCTCAGACGCTGTGTCCTCCAGATACCAGGTACTGCTACACCGTCCACGTGATGGATCACCGTGGCGACAGCGTGTCCGTGACGAAGCGCTGCGCCGCCCTGGAGGACTGCCTGTTCACCGGCTGCGCTGACGTCGCTGCAAACGGCCACCAGGTACGTGGAGAGCTCCGGATTCATTCATTCGTTCTGATTACTTCCTCCTGAGCGTCTGCCTGTCGCGTCAGGTGTGCTCATCCTGCTGCGAGGGGAACATCTGCAACGTGCTCGTGCCCAGGAACGAGAGCAGCGCCGTTTTCTCCTCCACGTCTCCTCTGGTGAGCTCGGGCAGGAGGCTGCGTCCCGCGGCGCTGGGATGCATCATCAGCATCATCATCTGCATCCTCACAGCTGGACGCGCGTGAGAGGATCATTAAAAAACAACTAGAAGGACGATAAAGGATTCTTCATTCTGTGTCTAACGCAGCTGGAGCGTGCTGCAGACACAGACATGTAATTAACCGTTTTAGCAGGCTGCAGACCTGATTCTCCTCCATCACATCTCAAATCATCAGAGATCTTCTGCTTCACCATCTCTGATTCGCTTGAAACTTATTCTATATGAATATTTCAAGTGGTATCTGTTTGTATGAAATACTTTCCAAGAGTTTATTTAATTTTTTTGGCCTGTGAACCATCTTTCTACTTGTTTTCTTGCACATTGAAATTGAGTTTAAATGAAAAAATCTCAGGAACGATTGAAGAAAAAAGCCTGAAATCTGAACTGTTGTTTCTCATCATGCAGTTAATTCAGAATCTACGATTTTGTACAAGTAGGTTAAATGAACTCTGATCACGGGTGAGTTGAAGTGTGAAAAAAAAACTGACACCATCATGAAAACGCCCCTCTTTGAGCACATTAACCTAAAAATTAATAATGCAGCTCCTGAGATATTTTCATTAAGCTTCAAATTTCAATGCAAAGAAATAATTATCTCGGGATTTGATATATCAATTTAAACTTTCACAGTATATTTTCTAAATATTTTATGCTATAATAATTACAGGCAAATCAGAAATGGACAATTTGTTCTAAAAAATGTGATGATTTGAGATGGTTTTTTTGTTAATTTATTTATGCTTTATGTTTTAATTGTCTTAGTTTAATCACACTAGTATGTATATTATTTTTGGGAGATTTTGTTATTATTAAATTTATAATATATGTAATAAATGTACAGTGTGCAGAAAATCATTTTTTCAAGTAATAGGACGTGTAATAAGCGTAACAGTAACAGTGAATTTGCTTTGAAGGTTCCACAGGAGGAAGGTTCAGGATCTGTGTTTGATTCTACATCTACAATGCAAATGAAACTGGACGAGCTACCAGAGCGAACACAGGGCGTCGTTTGCTTCAACATTAGTCCAGGTGAAGGTGGACTCAGTAGCTCTGATCAGCCACTAGATGGAGACAAACAACCTTCCAGAGTTCTGCTCATTTTGTTAACATTGAGAAATAAGCTGTGCTGTTTTGGCCTCACAGATGATGAAAATGTGTACAAACTGCAGCTTAAAAGTCCATCCATCTATTATCTATACATCGCTTAATCCTCACTAGGGTCATGGGGGGCTGGAGTCTATCCCAGCTGACTCAGGGTGAAGGCAGGTTCACCTGGACAGGTAACCAGTCTATCACAGGGCTACACTTAGAGACAGACAACCAAGCACACTCACATTCACACGTACAGACAATTTAGAATCACCAATTAACCTCAACATGTTTCTGGACTGTGTGGGAGGAAGAACCTGGAGAGAACCCACGCTGCACGGGGAGAACATGGAGACTCCACGCAGAAAGATCCCGGGTGTCCTCACCGGGACGCGAACCGGCAACCTTCTAGTTGCAATGGCGCTAACCACCGAGCCACCTTGCAGCCCACTTTAGGAAATCTTCAAACGTGGGTCAAAGTGTGGCGCTCTTTTCCAACTGCATGTAACAGCACAGTACTGTGATCATTTGAGCTCCGTGTGAAAACTTTCCGATGACAGCAGAGCTCCAGCACCTCAGATCAAAACAAACACAGCAGCAGGTCCTTACACGTTCATTTACAACCAGGAAGTTTGTGCTGACGAGACCAAAAAAAAAGAATCCAGCCACAACCATTAGCCCATGCTAGCATTGTAAAGTACATCAGAATCCGTTTCAATGGCCCAGTACGTACACAACATACAAGGAATTTGGTTTCGGACGTTGGTGTCGCCCCAGGAATGGATGTCAGTAGCTGCCAACTTGAGTCGTGCTATTTTCATTTCACCCCCCTCTGCTCGGGTCAGACTGGAGCAGAACAGACCCAAGTTGAGAAGGAAAACACTGAGGAATCAGACCGACCTGAACATATAAATTAGATAAACAACATAAATATATTGTTTCTGAATTCTTTGTGTTTGGGGAGCACCAGCTGAAGGAAGTCAGGCCACCAGAACACAAGTTTAGATGACAGCAGACACAGAGGGAGCGTAACTTCATTCTCAGCTGCATTAGATGCTGTTTTAATGCTATATTTACATTTAAAATCTTGCATATTTTAAAGTTGGCCTGTAGCCTGAAACATTTTTGCTCACAGTGTCCATAAGAAACGATCAGTTGTTTATTCCTCGTACAAACTTCTATGTCGTGTGTTTTATCATGTGGAGGAAGCTCCTCATTATGAAAGCATGTAAAGTTTCAGCGTTTTAATCTTCGTAAGTCGCTTATCCACGGAGGAAGAGCAGCGCTAACGTTTCTGTGAAGGAGAACACGCTGACACTTTGTAAAGAAGTCACTTTATTTGAAGTGCAGTGCTTCAAAAGTAACAGTATTCATCGTTTCTTCACATTCTGTGCAACGGATTAGAGAAAGAAAAAGAAAAAATACTGTACACGTTGGTATGAAAAGTTTCTGACCTGGTATCATTCCAGCTACAGCGGCGTTTAAGGTTAGAATGTGGATGTTTTTTCCCCACGAGCTAGCACCAGCTGCCGGTCTCCGTTTTTATAAATACACAAAACACCTTCTAAAATAAAAATGTCTAAAGATTCATCACATTGCGAAATCGCCACTTCACCGAGTGAGCTTCTTCCTGGATGTAGTGCAGGAGGAGAGCCTCTGTCAGACAGCGCCGAGGTCTCCTCAGTCACGTCCTGATCAGCGCTCAGTGTTGCTGCTTTGTGTTACAGTAAGACAAACTTCACACACTCCCTCCACTGACACAACTCTAGCACAGATCAACTCCCAACCTTCTTCAAAGCAGAAACAGAGGTCCTCTGTTTGGATTTCATTGTATATATATAGATATAATAATTTAAAAAGCCTATTCGTCGTCATCAAGTGCATTGGAAAGTCCTTGTAGTCTGGCGATAGCAGCGCTGTGAGGAGGCGCGTTGGTGAAAACGGTCCCCACAAACAAAGGCGTCCCCCTCAAGATGTGGCTGATGACTGTGCAGGAGCCCGACACCTCGATGTGAAAGCCCAGATGTCTGAGCTGCTCGTCTGATTGCAGCGAGGTCTGACTTGACGGAGACGCAAAGAACTGTTGTGGGAGAAGAGGTGAAGAGAATTACACGTGTGCCTTCTGAGAGAAATAAACAGAATATTAACATTCCTCTAAATCAGACTGTTCCCCTGGTAAACTTTAACTAACTCTCTCATTGGAACATATCTTTCAGCCTTTTGACTTCTACGTGAAACATTTCCAGGAAGTGCTAAAAACTCATCGTGTTTCCAGAACGTCCTGCCAAAAATCTGTTCTCACTTACTGTAAAAAGCACCTGCAGGATTAAGTAACAGAGAGAATTCCCAGTAAACAGTGATAACAGCACGTTTCTCAACCTTATCTGTGCTTCGTGACCATAAAGCCACAGTGCTGAAACACCTAAAGTCCCTGGTTTTCACAGTTACCACACGCCTAGCTCAGGAGATCACGACTAAACAGAAGAACTCACAGCTGCTCCCGTCGCCGGGTCGATGAAGTCGGCCCAGTATCCTGCCGTCCACAGAGCGAAGCACATCTCCTTTGCGCCGCTCACAAACTGCAGTTAGAAGAAATTTCACTCAGCAACTGCTTCAACATTTTCAAGCTTCCAAAATAAAGGTTGAGTGGACTCACTTTGTGAAGCAGCTGGTCTTTGTCCTGCTCTGCAGCCTCGTCCTCAAACCGGCTGCTGCTGCTGCTCTGTGTGACCGTCACCACGGTGATGGAGGCGGTCGGCGCCGTGGGGAACAGCAGCTCCAGATCTGACCCGCAAACGTTAATTATTACAGGGAAAAAAACAGGTGATGCAGTTCTCTTTAACTTCAGGATGAGCTTCTCTTACCTTTCCTCAACAGCTCAGGGCAGGAGCTGATGGAGCAGTCTGTGGCCGTCTGGGTGAAGTACTGCTCCGCTTTGTGGACTCTCGTGGATATCGGACCCAGTTTTCCCTGATAAATAAACAAACATTAATTTTAGACAACAGTGCTTAACTTGTACTGCTGGCTTTAACTAGGGATGTTAGTGGCTGTTAAATCAATAAACTGCCATTAATAACTTCCTACGTAATTTTTATTCTATTTATTTCACCTTTATTGAACCAGGTGAGTCCCACTGAGATTGCAAGATCTGTTTTCCAAGGGAGGCCTGGCCCAGACGGCAGCAGCACCAAGTTACAGGTATATGGTCGCTTGATGTCGACACCCACCCCACCACCAGTGACACCTCTATTTCCAGGAGTCCCACTCTCTAAACTACGTACTTCCATGACTTTGTTGGAGCAAAGATTTTACGGCTTAACGCCAACCCCCAACCTGGAGGACCAGGGGATCACTCTTAGTCCCAACCTTTCAACCTGTTTGGCATGAGTGACCCGACCAGGAGTACCAGGACTCCACCCAACATAGCTCTAGAGGTCAATGGAACACGCAAACTGCCCCACCACGGTAAGGTGGCGAACCCAACGGAACTTTCTATACCATTACTCTAGTCAATAATTGTGCAACCAGTCATGTGTGACTATTCTAAAACGTACGTGGAACTCATTGACGAACTGGGCCAGTATGAACTGTTGCCGCTCGGCGCTGCTCGTAGCCGTCAGTACATCAGGTACCGTCCTGTGGACCGGAACACTCTTTTGGTCCTCCATGCCTTCCAGGTGGCAGTCAAACCCAACGTTACCCGGTAGCTGGAAGCGCTGGTCCTGAGGTCCGAATGGTCCCATGCTCTCGTCAGGCCACACAGTTCTTGGACCTGCAGGCAAAAGACAAAGAATACTGTCGGTATGTGCCATGTTTGACTCATCATTTTGCCTCTACATGTTCTCTGAAAGTGCAATTTAAGAGAAAGACGTGAGTACAAAGAAACAACTCAATGAAATGTGAGTCATGAGCTCACCAACTTGAACAGGTGATTGGTTCTGTTAGTACTGGACTCACCTGAGTCTGTGTGTGAAACAGCAATATAAGGTTCATCTGAGCTTGCAGCAGAGAAGGTTCTGGTTCTGCCAACCCTGAGAGAAGTCAAAGCTTGATGGCCAGCAGCCTTAGATAGGACATATCTGCTTCGACCACACAGCACCTACAGAGGGACAACACCTCCTGTTAATGGCCAGCGATGTTTTCAACAAGACACGTGAAACAGGAACATCTGCAGCCGCATACTTTTGCTGTATGTTATCATAACAAGATAACAGATCTCTAGTCAGCTATTAACCCCCTGAATCCCAAAACCCAACAGCAGCAAAAAAAAAATTCATGAAACACAATTTACACACACAAAACTTTAAAAATAGAAAATAAATCAGTGACGTGCCGTTCATCTTTAAAGATAATA
The DNA here is from genome assembly GCF_000690725.1 of Stegastes partitus. NCBI lineage: Eukaryota > Metazoa > Chordata > Actinopteri > Pomacentridae > Stegastes > Stegastes partitus. The sequence goes on from NW_007578029.1 coordinate 456,042, forward strand.
AAGTATTTATATTATACAGGTATTTGTCAAAAAACATCTGTTGGAATTCACCAGACCCTATAAAAAACAAACACAACCAAGAAGCCATGAGTGACTCAGCTGTGACCAACAGCAACATGACAGAAACTCAGCTGGACTCCAGGCTGTGCTCACACATAAGTGGTAGGAGGAGAAGCAAATTAAAAATAAATGTAGCTTAATATCTAGTAAAATATCTACAGTACGTAGAGTCATATGTTTTGTCTGTACTGGCAACACCTGTGGGGATTTGGGAAAATATCATACATGTTACTTCCATTTCTTTTTTATCTGTGATATAAGTAATTAAAGAAAAATTAACTTTCTTTTCTTTATTTTATTATTTATGGCATCAAAACTGTGCCATACTCCACAGAATGCATTTTTGAGTTCTCTATAGTTCAGGGCCATGGTTGTGCTGTTTCCACTGAGGTTCAGGACTTTATAAAGCAATAAAATAAAAAAACTAAAAACGAGACCACATTGAGGAAAAATGTGACATGAGCAAAGATGATCAGGACTTGCTTGATGTTCACAGAATTAATCTCAGTTTTTTAATAAGCTGCTAGTTTGAAAGTCGTTGTTAAACATCCAAATTTTGTGACATGGGTTTGTCGATTTTTAATCGTTAAATTATTGTGGAATCGTCGAATTATTTTAGCATTTTTGAGGTTAATCAAAACAAATTTAAACTGTAAGCAGGATTAAAATGTGAAGAACTGCCCATTGTACAAGTTGAAACAAAGCAATAGGCTGAACGTTAATAAATAATTTAGTATTCTGTGTGTACCTTCATGATAAGTAATTTCCTCTTATAATGACCATTTGTTTATATGGACTCTGGTGCAGCTTTCTGCTCATTAACATTGCATGACAGTTATGTAAGGCAAAGTTGATGTTATGTCACTTACACTGCTGGACATTGTGGCTCGTCTCTTTCACCTCTAGACTTGTAATCTGTTGGACAAAACGACAATAAAACACTTAGTATTCATCCCAAACAGCCTCTGAACTAATGTGCTGTGTTCAGTTTGCTCAGCAGAGTTACAGACCACAGCACACGGCTGACATGATGCAATGATTGCACGGATCTGAACAAGCGGCAGTAAAAGCAGCAGAGACCGTCGCTACCACATATTTATTCTCAGGGTGAACTTTTATCAGACAGAAATCGTCATAAAAAGCAACACGTTCGTCACAAACAAACAGCTAGCTAGCTAACAAACAGCTAGCTTTAGCTGATAAAGTCGGTCAGCTGACCCGCAGCTTTGACACTTTCCCTTTTCACCCAGTGTTCAAACCCTCCGTGTTCCGCTGTCACCTGACAAAACACCGCACAGGACGACCCAAAAACGGCCTAATATTCATTATGAAAGGTGAAAATAGAACTCTGTCAGTGGGAAATTATAATGAAAAGAACACGTTGTTCCTACCTGTCACCTCGCACGTCCGCTGAAATCCTGCCTTCGCAAAACAACGACGGGAAGCAGCGAGGGACAAAAACTGCTGCGCTTTTCCGTCACGCTTCTTCTTGATGGTGGATTTCAGGCGGTTGGAGTCCAGTGTTGATGCATCAGCGCCCCCTGCTGTGCGGCTGGTGTTGGTGTTCCAGACTCCCCATTTCTCTTCTATGCTTTTTAATCAGTTAATCCTGAACATTTGCTTTATTTATCTTTTATTTTGACTGTATTTAAAAGTCTTTATTTTTCTTTCTTTGTCTCAGTATTGCTCCCATATCATCCCAAAGTCACTCTTCAGTCTTAAACCCCTAAAAATTAATCTCTTTGTACGTTTAATATAATATTTAGAAGGAAAATAATACCTAATGCCTCAGCAGGACTCTTGTATTATCACACCCTGGTTAGAGCTCTGCACTGTACACTAGTGTTTATTTGTCTTTTTATTCCTACTATGTTATTGTCTATGTTTCCTCATTATTATATGGTCTTCAATTCAGATTTGTCTTTTATCTATTATGCTATTTCAGTTGTACAGCACTTTGGTTCAACTCTCATTGTTTTAAATGCATTTTATAAATAAATGTGACTTTACTGCACATTTAAAATGGATTTAATGTAACTCTACAACAGATCTATAAAGTCGCTGCAGCTCAGCACACCAGCTCACCCACAATCCTGCTCAAACACCGTAAAACTACTCTACACAACACACTGGCACGTTGTCATATTGGAGTAATTAAGCCGTAAACCTGAAGATGATCCTGAAAAAAAAAAAAAAGAATCCAGGAAGAGTCCGTCCCTGTGCACTGACGAGTCTCGTTACTTCGGTTTGTTACGTATGAAATCCTTTCATCTGTGATATTTGCATTTCTGCTGCGCATACTCACAACACATTGGACGTTCTGTTTCTTTACAATAAGTTAAGAAATAATAAATGAAAAACTTCCTGCAGCATAATCTTCTCATACATCACTGAATGTGGGAACAAAATATCCTCGAATTAAGGTGCAATATGCAAGACTTGAAACATATATTTAACATTAACTTAACAGCAAACAACAACCAAGCGTGCATGTTGGAGCATGTGAGTCCCTCCCTTTGAAACTGTTGTCCTCATACTTATAAACAGACCAAGAGTGACGTCTCACGCTGCACTGGAAAAGCAAAAGTGCAGTCCAGCGCAGAAGTGGTGCCCTACAACACAAGTGTTTACATTTATCTTTACCTCATCTGCTCTTTGCTGTGGTCATTCAATGTTTGTAGCAATAGTAGTGTGAGCTTTTTTCCGCTGTTTATTGTTGGCTCTCCTATAAACAAACTGCCTGTTACTGATACTGGTGACATCCAGTGGCTCTGAAACTGTCACGGACAACTTTTAAGGATTCTAAAGTCAACGTGTATTTCTAAAAATGAGACCGCTGTTTCTTGCCATTCCATTTCCCATCCATACACCCCTCATACTTTGCATCCCTAATCCAGTGCTGATCATACAGCGCTGATGATTATAGTCACAGGCCGTGTTGTTTTCATGTATCACCACAAGATGGCAGCAAATCACCAGTCAACAGAAGCAAGGGTTTGAGAACGGCTGCAGCATCGCTCTGCATTTTTGGAGCCCTTGACTGTAAGCAGCATGCTCGTTTTCACTTCTGACTCAACTTTTTAAAACCGTTTTTAAAGTTTTCATGATGCCGAATTGCCTGCTGTGGTGTAAATAACTTTCCCTGTTTGTAGCTGCTAAACACGTCTAAACAGGTTTATGATTTAACTCATGTTCTCAAACAGTAAACGGCCTACTTTGGGGATTATAACAGTGTTTTGTTTCTGCTTTGCATCAGTTGATCAACGTTCAATACAATGTCCATCAGCATCCACTGCATTCAAAGTCTGGTGCACGACTTCAGCAGACAGGTGAGCCCCCGTGTGAAATAAAAGGCAGCAAAAGTGCACTAATTGCACTTTCACTTCACTTCCTAGAACTCTTTTAATTCTATCGAGCGTCGCCTTCGCTAACCTCTGAGCAATGTCTAGAATAAAAGACTGAGTGTGTTTGTACCGGGCTGTTCCCAGGTGAGCAGCCGCAGAGGAACGGTACACATGCTCAGCAAAATCCCCTCCATTGATCGATAAAACTTTAAAAACTGGAATGAAAGAATTGTCCTGGCAACAACGGTGTCATTCGCTGTCAGAAGTGGCGAAGGACAAGGGCAGCTAGTATTTGCTGGCGTCGACACATCCCTTTAGCTGACTTGGACACGCTGATTGACACTTTCTCTGAGCTGACAGGATATGCAGTGGGAGTTTTCCCTGGGACCAACATGCTCCGCTCGCTGTGTGCGTGGCGATGAGGCGTGTGGAGCCATGCAGAACTTGGCTGTCAGCGAGGCTCCCACAGGATCATTTGTAACAGCATCCACCCTAGATGGAGCCCCGGTGGGACGAACACACACATACAAACATGTGCCAGCAAACCAAAGGGAGCTGGCAAATTAATTCTTCATCTCGGGCTCTCTGCGGTTTTGTTATTTTGGGGGGTGAAGACTGTGAAAGGAAAGACTCAAGACCAGTCAGGACCAATACAATTTTAACAAATAAGCGCATTATAGTTAGAGGAAACTGAGGTTAAATGGTATTAAAGCTGCAACTATATTCAATTAACCTGTCAATGGGTTGATGAAATGCATTTTGGTTCCCTCACAGATATATTAAAGGTTCTCTAGAAATATGGGTCAAAAATATACACACAGTCATGCTAATATTTCATTTCAGGGCCATTTTCATCTCAACTACTTACTTCTGGTTGTATATCTGACCACTTGTATGGACAGAACTGCTACAGTACCGTTATATTTGTTGTCTTTCTGACTTGTTTCTTCATCACCGTCTAAAGGTTCTTAATTCGGCTTCAGTCAGGACTTTAGGTCGACCCGTCTAAGCTCTTAAGTCTAGCCTGATTCAGTCGTTTCTTTACCACGTTTGATGTTTGTTTTGGTTCACTGTCTTGTTAGAACACCCGACTGCATCTACGGCCCAACCCTCTGACTGATGATTCCAGGTTTTCCTAAAGAATGTGGAGGTAATCCTTTATTTTGTGGCACTGGCAGCTAAACAGGCCCAGGAAATAATACTGCCACCGCCATGCTTGGCAGAAGTTTTGGTGTTCTCGGGGGTTAAGGACCTAACCTTTTGGTTATTTTAGGAAAATAGCTCAATTTTTGTTTCATTTGACCTCGTAATTTTCCTCCAAAAGGCCTTTGTCAGTGTAATCACCAGCAGATTTCACACTGACAGCTGTGTTCCAGCAGATTCACTGCAGACCTTCTTTTGGCAATTCTTGGTTGACTCTTGACCGTTGCTACGATTAAACCACAAGAATAACCATGACCTGGATGACTGAGAATCTTCTCAGAGCTCTTGACCATCCTGACCACGTGTCTCTCAGCAGCCTTCATTTGGCCATTTTTGTGCCTCACATCTTTGGCCTTTCAGTGATGTTGCAGTAAAATGAAATATACCCTCAAGACTTGTAGCTCCTACAAAGATTAGTTTAAGAATCTGAGAAAGAAATGGGACACTTTATTGGCCGTAGTTAGATGAGGAGATAGATGTCACCCTCATATCTGTCTGTAAAGTAAGAGGCTACAGCCAGCACGCAATTACCGTAGCAGAGGAAAACGGCTAGCCAGCTGGCATCTCTACAAGCTCACTCATTAGCACAGTGTATTAAGAATAAAAAAATAAATGGACAACAATGTCAATACGTAGGTTTAAAGGTAGTTAAAATCTTTACACTACACTAAGCTAACCGCATGCTAGCTCTAGCTTCATGTATAGCGTACAGACATGACAGTAGCATTAATCTGTTCATGTAGCTCAACCTAAAAATAAGCAAACAACTAAATTTAAACCGCCACTGGTAAATAAATGTGATGTACTGTGTATTTTTCCTTTGGTCTCCGTCTGTGGCTGTGGTCAGTGAGAAACCTCTGTCATCAACTTGGACTCTCCAGCGTCCGGTGTAAAGTAATAGCGCAATATCAGGCTCTAATTGTTTCTGTGGAACATTTTTCCCTGGACAGCAGTGTCTGGCTTTGTGAGAGGAATTCCTAAGTGCAGCGAAGCCTTGAGACCTCCAGACAAAGCCATGAGTCAGTTGAGGTCTTTTTATTGCTGCGCTGTCAGGCTGCACCGGATCTTGTCTGGAATCAGCAATTTTCTATTGCCATTTCATCCTCTGTCAAAGACCGTACTCCCACCCCACACATTGTGAGCTACCTGCCTGTGTCAGCACACTATTAACGGCACTCTCCATGACAAAGTGAGGGCCATTAAGGACCTATATCCCATTTGCTTGACATATGTGTGATGTTACTGGTTTTGGTCACCGACTGCCTCCACTGCGATGTTTACTCGTGCTCGTTCGTACCTGATGCTCATGTGCGAGGCTTTAAACCCCTTTTATCTCCCGATTATGGTGCAGTCCTTCAGATCGGCTATTGTCTTCCTTGTCACAAGTACAAACTTATGGCCCATTCACTCAGATCTGCTCTGCTACCACTGGTTACTTACCAGCTAGCCAAACGTGCTCAGTGTAGAGCATGGTCTGAAATGGTCTGCATTTACATAGCGCTTTTATCCACACATTCATACACGAATGGCAACAGAGTTGCCATGCAAGGTGCTGCCTGCCAATCGGGTTCAGTGTCTTGCCCAAGGACACTTTGGGGGGCCGGGGATTGAACCTTGGGATTGGAGGACAACCCGTTCTACCACCTGAGCCACAGCCACCAAAAAAACAAAAAAACATCAGCATGCTAACATGTGGCATTTAGGTGATGGGCTTTGCAGAAATTGATGCAAGAACTGAAAGCTACATTTATATTGATTTCTTGCCTAAAGTTAAATAATAAGATCTTATATATCCATTCTGTGCAAAGCTATAGCCAGATGTTTGTTAGCTTGACTTAGCATAAAGACTGGAAACAGTGAGCAGGACTTTATGGAAAGGTAACAAAGTCGGCGAACAATCATCAGTAAAGCTTAGTAATAAAGTGAAAACACGTGGTATCTCAGGAAACAAATGATATCAAGTGTTAATCAGTAAGCCTGTCTTCATGCTAAGCTAAGCTAACAACTAACTGTTGCTGTAGTTTCATACATAGCACACAGATGAAGTAGCGATCTGATTGTGGAACTATATTTCCCCGAGTCAAGCTATTTGTTCCTCCCTGCTTCCAGACTTTATGCTAAGCTAATCATGTAGCTCAGGCTAAATGGCTTCCACACAGACGAGGCATCATCATCTTTTTTACACATCTAGTTTATATCTTTACAAGCATCCTTAATGATTGAAATGCTCAGGCAGGCCACCACATGGATTAGAGATCAGAACATGATTAATAGAGTTGCGTCTCCACAGACCGCTGAGATCTGTCGGAGCTCTCAGCAGCCTCTGGTTTTATAATGATGTGACTGTAAACACATGAAGCCTTCTGAACTTTATTTGCATTGCAAGAGGGTATCCGCTTATGACAAAATAATATAACCTTCACTAAATTATGCTTTTGCTCAAGCAGAAAGACAATTATCGTTCTAATTTTCTTGTCTCTCCAGGTCTCAGTTATACTCCGATGAACTCAGTGGGTTGTGTTTGTCGCATTTCTGTCAAGGACATTTAATGCGTCTTTGTTGTGAGCTCGCCTGCTGCACCATCAGCGTCGAGGCCTCATCTACGGCTCCCCGGGGTGGGATCTTTGAAATGACTGGAATTTATAGGGTCTCGCCCAATTAACTGATTTCTTTGATGGGGTTAATCTTTGAAACATTAAAACCGACTTCCATGTTGTCGCTCGTGGTGTCTTCCGTGATTGACCTAACTTTGTGAACACGGTCGCAGTGGGCACTGATGCAAAATGCATGAGCCCCTCCTGAAACATACATAATGATATGAATCCAGAATAAGAGCACATACACAGCGCTGCCTCATTAGCGACTGTAAACCTCAGGCTTGCACTTGGGAAATAACTGAACAGTTCAGCAGTACCGACAACGCTCAGAGCATTTTGGAATCCATTTTAACAAATAAGCACCAGGTGCAAGTTAGGAGGAGAGTAAATTTTATAATTAGGTGGAAGCTCAAGAAAGTGTGAGTGTGGAGATGATTTTGGGTTTAATGTTGTGACAGCCAACAGAGATGAAGCTGAAGCAAAACTTCCAGACATTCGGACATTAAGTCTTATTTAAAATCCCCAAATCCCATTTGTAATGATGCAAGTAAAGAATAATCTGGTGTTGGAACTGTTTCTCACCAATAAGCCCCAGACCACTGTTGGAGAAACCTCAACAGAGGAGCGACTGCTGTTAAAGTAATACAGTACAACACCCACGTATGGACCTATCTGAAGAACATTTAAAACATTTAATAAAAGCTCTGTGCTCTGCAGAGTGACTGACATCCGATCGGTCTCACTTAGAGAACTCCAGCGTCCCTTGAGGCTCCAAAAAAGTTCCAGTAACTTACTAAGAGCCCAACTTGGCAGCAACAGCGGCGACAGAAAGGGTCCGAAATAACAGAATATTACTGTAGGTGCTTGCACCTGATGCTCATTTGTCGAAGCCTGTTCCAAAACGCTCTGAGCGCTGTCAGTGCTGCTGAACTGTGCAATTAGGCCTTTTCCCAGTTGTGAGCCTCGGGGCTGCAGTCACTAATGAGGTAGCGGTGTGTGTCTGCATGTGTGTGCACGAATAAAATTATGTATATGTACGGAGGTCTGCAGCTGCAGCACCAACTGATGCTCGGCTGGCGATTGGTGGCATTTCAAGATATATTTTAATATTCTGCCAAACCTCCTGCATCCCGACATCTCTGATCTCTGTTTGGCCACTTTTTCTTTGTTCGACAGCACTGACGTCACACCTGTAAAACAGCTCCTTGATGCAGCAAAGGACTCATTAATATTCAGGTGAGTAGTAATTACGAGGAAGATAATTACTACACAGTTTGCAGAACACTCAGCCATGTGCCGCCCTCATCATTTATGCCTTTTTACATATCTTTACATATCATGAATGCAATCCTGCACACTGTACCACAGACTGCTCTGATAACAGTCTGGTTTGAATGGTAGTCCCACCACTGTTTCTCTCCAAGTAGCAGCTATAAATACAAATATGATTGCACGTCTATTTCTGACCATCCAACAAAGACACGAGAAACTTTCAGAAATGCTGCGTGTTCTCCGAGGGAAGCGATCAGTCTCCTGTTTCAGCTGCTTTTCTGCCAGAGTCTTAGTATTAACACATGAAGACGCTTGAGGAGAAAGAGAAACATACAGTAGGAGAGAAATGTTGTAATCCCACTTCCTCATCTTTGTCTTACATTTGGACCAACAATGGAAAGTGCGTCTTTCTCGGTGAAAAGCAGGGATTTAGAGGGCGTAAGATGAAGTTGTGTCTCCGTGCATAATGGAACAATGGCACTAGACTGGAAACTGCTGCTGCAACAACACGAAGGCCCTGAAAAGCAGATTATTCTCTTCGAACTCGCTGTTTCCTTGGAGGGCTGCAGTGAGGAGGTGTGAGCCCATTGAAGTGGGATGCAGTTTGACTCGTGTGTTCGAAATCCTGGAAACGCAGGAAAATAAAACAAAAACACCTGAATAGTTTATATGCTAATGAGGCAGGACGAAGCAAACAGACTTGATTACATTCAAAGACGGTGACATCAATGCATTTCTAATTTGCAGGTTTTAGAATTTGAATAAAATGTCTGCTCCTTTTAAAAGGAGGTGTAGCTAATAATAAGTGACAGCAGCAGATTTAACACTCAGCAATAATAGTAGTTTTTGAACAAAACTTGAATTTGATCACAAAGGCTGACAAACGTGTGTATGCAGAAGTCATCAAGGGTAAACGTTTAGCGAGCTAACGAGTAAAATTGTTGTAAATCTAAAGGCAAAATAAAAAAGAAATAGTCACAGTTTCATCCGATGTTCTAATGTTATGAGGAAAAACTCTTAATGACTAAAAATGTTCAATCACTATCTGCTGATAAATGAACTGCCAAAGCCTCCACTGTTCATTCAGAAGATTTCTACTCCAGGGTTTGTAAACAGTATATCATGGACTATATAGCGTGTTGCTCATGTTGTAGCACTGTCTGAATGTTAAGTTACATGTGTTACACCCAATATAATGAACTCAGAGTATCCAGAGAAACGTAACCTACAACCGACGGTCACTAACCACCAATATGCACCATTTGGTGGCAGACTTCTGAAGACATATTTTAAAGTGCTAAGATGTATTTTCTATGGGATACGTCTTTTCTATACGTGTAGCTTGTCGAAAAAGGCAACAGGCACAAAGAAATCCATGAGTCACTGTGCGAAAATCATAAAAATGAAAAAAATAATCATTTGTATTACTATGTTTAATGGAAGCAGAATGATGTATCACAACAAAAACAAAGTAGGAACAGTTAAAATCTACTTCATATAATATGAATTTATCACAAAAGTGCCAGTCGGTTTATTACCATAGCCGGCATCGATCACCATCACTATCTTCTTTAGCTCGTTAGGTAGCTAGCTAGCTAAATAAGCTAACGTTAGATCCATGACTTAGCTTAAAAGTCCATCCATCCATCCATTATCTCTAAACCTTAGTCCTCAGTAGGGTCGTGGGGGGCTGGAGTCTATCCCAGCTGACTCAGGGTGAAGGCAGGTTCACCTGGACAGGTAACCAGTCTATCACAGGGCTACACTTAGAGACAGACAACCAAGCACACTCACATTCACACCTACGGACAATTTACAATCACCAATTAACTTCAACATGTTTCTGGACTGTGGGAGGAAGCCGGAAAACCCAGAGAGAACCCACGCTGCACGGGGAGAACATGAAGACTCCACACAGAAAGATCCCGGGTGTCCTCACCGGGACGCGAACCGGCGACCTTCTTCCTGCGAGGCAATGATGCTAACCACGGAGCCACCTTGCAGCCCCAAGCGAAGACAGAACATTTAAAATCTATTTTGTAAGTACCGGTCGATTTATTACCATAGCCGACATCAATCACCATCATAATCTTCTTTAGCTCACTAGCTAAATAAGCTAACGCTAGATCCATGACTTAGCTTAAAAGTCTCCAATTCATAAATCTGAAAACAAGAACTATGTGAAACCCTCCGAAATTGCATTTGATGACTCTGGAGATGATATCATGCTAAAAGCTAAAGCTACATACCCTAAAAAGCAGTTGATAAATTGATCTCATATTGCTGTTTAGCTAGTTAGCATTTTGTACGCAACAACACACAGCACTGTGATCCATGGTTAAAGTAAAAAACATTCTAAATGTATTATCTTATAGACTTATTACTTGATTCACTTTGATGCTCAGTAAAGACAAACCATTCAAATCTGACAAAGCGCAGAACAGAGCAGCTAATATCTCATGTTTGAGGCCGAAATGACATTTTTCTAAAGTCTGTTTCTTGGTCTTTGAAGCACGACTCTTGGTGGTACACTGCTTGGTCAGCCATTTACGTTAAAGCAGACAGAAATACGATTCAGTCTTTTCTTTTGTCTGTCGCTCTTTGTTTTCCAGTAAAAAGAAAAAGGGGGGAGGTTGAAGATAAGACCCTTCACAGTCAGTGCTTTACCATGGATCTACTCCAGCAGTCAGTCGGCTCATTAGAGACGGAGAAGATGGACATCATTCTTATTGACACTAAGCGTGTCGAGGTCACAGCCCCGAAGGAATTAACACCGAGGTCAATATCATAAATTACAACAATAATCCAATAAACCAGCTTTTTTATTAATATATCAGGAAAAAGCAGTAAATTCACACTTTAAAGCTAAAGTCGGGGATAACGGCAGGAGTTTAGCAGCAGGTTAGAGGTCGTCAACTGGTGACCGTGAATTGTGCAGATAAAAGTTTCGATAAAATATTAATAATATGAATGCAATGAATTTTTATTCATTACTGGGCACGGTACTGGTGGTGTCGGAGGGCCAGCAGGAGCGTTTGATCACAAGTCCATGGTCTGCTGCAGCCGGATGCAAGTTTGAAGGTCAGCCGGGCGAGAGAGGAGGATTATATATATATAACACACTGTATTTTATAGTTTGAAGCAACACTCCTGGAATTCATAATAGTGTATCTTGCCATCTCCTTTGCCTTTTAACCAGGCGGTTCAGTCCTACCCACTGACATTTAACCGAGCCAATGAAAGAACTCTTGCTAAACCCGCGAGCAATGTTTGTGTAACTGGAAAAGGAAAAAAAAAAAAAGTCATATCCACACGGCTCCTGTAGAAGTCGGCGCTCATCATTTTTCAGGGACCAGAGGCGAGGCGGGGTGACATTTGTGAAGGCACGTAAAACCTTGCCACTGTCTCGCAGCACTGTCTGTTTGGATTACAGCCGCAGTATGTGCGGCGCTGACAGGAGGAGCTCTCAAAGTGTGTAAAAATATCCAACTTCTGTCGAGTCTGATGCACAGAAAATGGAAGCAGACAAGTTGACTTCAGCGAGTGTTAAAAGGGGGGCTGGTGGATTCCAGCTTATGGGGAAACGTGTATGTATTCTACGCTGTCTAAAAGCAGGAAAACAGCCTGAATGCTAACGAAGCGATTAGCCGGATTCTGACACTTGTGTCACATAAAACTGCAAATTCAGCTGCAGAAGCTCAGTTCTGGATTAACGCTGGACGTACAGGTAACTTGTTACACAACGAGGTTTAACGTTTCTCGTCTCTCTTCGAGCTATTTTCACATGATTTTAATCTGAATTATTTAATTCTTTTCTATTAGTGTTTCAAGATACTAATTTCTCGTATTCTTTTTTTCTTTTAAACTGAGGTTGGTCTCTAGTTAAATCAGAGCAATTTATTCTTATTGCACTGGCACATTTAAAGGATTTAGTTATATACTGAAGTAGTAATTATAATTTCATGCAGACTTTGTGGTGTAATATTTTCAGAATAAAAGCATATTTTGAAAGCTAAAATTGCAATATTTTTAAAATAAATTCACAAAATGTAAAGAATAATTTATGATACTACAGAGGTGAAGACATCATAGGTCACTATATTATCAGATTTTGTCATTTTTGACAGAAAAGTTGCTTTTTTCTTGAAAATTTGCAACTTCTGGAACTTTTAGAACTTTATCTTCAAAATATGACAAATTTATTCTCAAACCTTTCTGACTCAAATCTCTATATAATCCTTAAAACATTACAACTTAATCCTCAAAATATGATGACTTTGTTCTCAAATATTTGAACTTTATTTTGAAATTATGACCAAAATATTGAAACTTTACCCAAACTTTATGACTGTATTCTTTAAATATTATGTCTTTATCTTCCAAACACACTAATTTTATAACTCTCGAGACACTCTAAATGTTATGACTTTATCAAATGAATATTTAAGAGTTTATTTTCTATGTATTACAACTTTATCCTCATAGACTCTTTTTTGTCAACATGACGACTTCACACTTACAATATTCAGACTTTCTCAACCCCTAACATGTAGGTCCTACAAGTTCCCTGTCATTGATAATGATGATATCATTTTTGCACACTGGTGTCGAGTCATGCAGATCGTTTTGGTTTACACAAGTTCCCTCACTTCCAGGTTCAACATTGAGCTACTTCCTTCTTTTCCGACAACCTCTCTGCGCCTCCTTTCCGGCTCTGGGAATATCTCCTGTGCAGAAATCACCGGCCTCCAGATCTACAATCAGCCTCACAATCAGCGGATCTACAATCAGCAGCCCTCAGTCACTGTTACTGATGAGGGTTGGAAACGGGGCAACGGACACGACGGCTTCGGTTCACTTCTCTTAAATACATTCAGAGACAGAATACAGCTGTAACAGACGTCAACGTGCAACTGAAGTAACACATGCGACTATAATATAAAATATTCAAGACAAAAAAAAAGAATCAAGAGTTGACCTTTTCTTGCTATTCTTGCCGTCATCCCCATTACCTCCAAACGCTCACACATTTCACATCTTCATTTGCATGATGCGGTATTCTACCTCAGCGGAGGCCCCGACCATCTCTCTCCGGCTTAATGATGTTTTTCTGCTAACCGCTAAAAGATCAGATGTGAGGTGAAGGAAAACTGAGAAACGCACCTATTCCGACTCATTAAGGACCTTCTCTTTTGCTAGCTCTGCCTTGATTTGTTTCATTCTGTCATAGCCGTTTTAAAAAAGGGGGAATATGTATGTGGGGGCGAGTGATGCAGCAAAGACGGACAGAGGTGGGGAAAATAAACAAGAGGGCAATACTGGAGCTACCCTACTGTAACAGCATATGAGGAGTATGATTAGATCTTGATGTAGGAAGTCTGTACAAACCCGGACAAACAAAACCACTGGAACCAACCGACTCCACAAAGGAACACGCCATTGTTTCAGTGTAATGCCGTCATAATATCTGCCCCCAGCTTCTCCACACCTCCAGGCTGAATGACACCAGGCGGCATCGTGATGACTGCCTGCTGCACGGAGGCTTCGGCTCTCCATGCCCCGCTAACCTGCGCTTTCAGTTCCCATTCAAAACAGCAGAAGATCATAGCGCTTGTCAGATTAGCGCAAAAGGCGACGATCCTATGAACCTAACGCGTTCTGATGGGGGGATGGGTTTTTTTTTTTTTTAAAGCTGCGCCCAAAGGTGATGTATTAGCTAAGCGCAAAGTTTTCTCCAGACGATACTCTCGTTGCCTCGCAGTACTCTGGAAGATTCACTCGGCGTACACAGAGTCGAGCAAGAAGGTAAACAAGTTGACAGCGTGAAGCCTGATGTGTATTGATGTGTTCATGTCAGCTGTCTCTGCGGCTTCGTCACACGCTCTGATGATCCAGAGTCACCTACGCAGACCACAAGGGGCTTCCAGACAATACTGTACTCGCGATGTATAGGAGGATGTGACAGGAAGACGAGCCGCTTTTCATCAATAATTCCTTGTGTAGAAGGTCTTTGTACTGTCAGTATGAAACGTATCCCACATGTGGCCTCACAACCTCCAACCGGGCGGCGCTAAAACAATTAAAAGCATAACTGAGCCTCCAGGAAAAAAAAAAAACAAAGAACGACCACAGTCATCAAGCGGGAAGGGAGATAATTTTAGCCGACAACTGGAGGTGTTCCAAAGAGTTCATCTCACATCGGGTACCTGCAGGGCTCTCGCGGTCGGATCGCGCACGGCAGCATGATACCGGGCCGACGGGCAGAGCACCTCTGAGGAGAGCACGGCTCTCTCAAAGGTCAAGGCTGCGAGGGCCGAAGCGGTTTCTGAAACATGTTTGTGATTTCAGGTCAACTGAAAGGTCTGATGGAACGTTAGCGCGGCTACGTAGATTATCGCTTTGGGACCTGACTGTAATTTTAGCATTTAGAAAGTCTAGTGTGCTGCATTGTGGGGTTTTTAGTCGAATGCCACAGAGGATGTTTTATGGCACTAAATTGTGGAGAAATTTACCTACAACAGACCTGAAAACCTGAAACTACGATTTCCAAAAAGGGAAACAGGAAACAAACTAATCAATTAATAATTGAGATGCTGCATTTATTAAGATTATTTTAAATTCATCTGACAGTGGATGTAAATACAGTTTTGTTTTGTGCTGATATCATTTTATTAATCCTATTCTGGACTTTTGGGGTCTTTTCGACTTCCAGACCATTTGGTTTAGGTGACAGGTATTGGGTTTTTTTTTACTTTTGAAGATTTTTTTTTTAATATAAAAAGAGGGATATCTGTCATTCATTTGGAACCACAAATACATCAACTTATCAGAAAATGTATTTACCGTATAAGTCTATAATGAATACCAACAAATATTTTGCATATGTTCTTTCTTGGGGTCCAATGGAAACCCAAAAGACCTTCAACGTATGACAACATGCCAGTCCTGATTGGGGTTGAATAACGCTCTTTAATTTGCCTTTCTTGAGGAAAAATTACCCTAAAAGACTCCAATTGCTTGAACTAGTTCTTAAAAAAAGATGGCTATCATTTTATTTACAGTTCTTGCTGCCATTCTTCTCTTGCTTGCCATTTTTTTCCAGGAGCTACTTGTAGCATCGCAACAAAACAATGACCCTGTGGCCCAAAAACCATTCTCCCCAGAAGCCACTATTCTAAAAGACGTAAGTTAAACTTGACAGGACTCCTCTAGCATTTCTACTTCAACTCTTAATCCAATGTAAAACCTTCAAAGGGCCTAGAGAATTTTAGTTTTGAGTCCAGTATCTCGTAGCTTTTATAACATGTCCATGGTTGACAGGAAGATGTTAATGTTTAGCAGGTAAAATGTTGACTGAGTATGTCTATATGCTATTTTTGCTGGTATGGAGGTATTACAGTTTGACTTTATGTTGGCGTTAGATGAAACATGAATATCTGTCCTAGACTTCACAACCACCCTGTTGTTGTTCAGACATTCATGGTGACCCTAGAGGAAAGTCAGGATTATCACAACTACTTAGGGTACAACAACTGGGAACCATGAATGCCAAATTGAGTGCTGTTGAGGTTTTACCAGGTGGAGGTGATGCCAAAAGAAACATCAGTGTGGTTAATATTCAAAGATTCGTTTTTAACAAGACTCTCAGACTCCAGACTGGCTCTTTCCAAGCAAAGAGCTAAAAGCTATAAAAAGAGTTCAGATATTTTCCTCTCAACACATTTATACAAGCAGCACTTCATATTACCAATCCATAGCCAGATGGATTGTAGCAGCATGTGTTGTATCCGCTGCGAAGGAGTCCATCTTGAACCTCTGCAGTGTTAATAATCCTCTCTGAGCGCTCGGCTGTTTCCTGGCCCGTAGTCCCTCTAACCTCTGCTCTGTAGCATCATTAAATAAAAACCTTGTGACATATCAAAGTGTGCAAATGTCATTTCCCTTTTTAATGACTCACACTGTATGAATCAGAGCCCCGCCACACTCCGCTGGGTTTTCGTGTTTTCCAGTCTGCGGGCTGAGCTACAGTGTCGAGCACTGGAGCGTGACCACTTCGCTCGGCTGTTGCCCGACTTTGTCTCCTGGCTTCGTGCCGGAGTACAGCGCAGGAATGCGAACACGCCAGACAAGGTGAGAGCGCTGACCTCTCTCAATCAGACAGGGCCGATGATCCGACCAGCGCTGACCTAATTTGGTGGGTATCTCTGATCCGGTCACGTTACCGTCAGCGGCTCCCTGCAGCTGCGAGCTGTGACAGGTGGGCAGATGATGGTGCGTTCGCTGATCCGGGGCTCTGATGTAATTTCTCTGCTCGTTACTACCACCGGGTCACGTTTAGGCCAGGTTTCAGTCACAACATTTTGCCATTTGGTTGCATGAAATGTTGTATAAATGTTACATTTTGTCATTAATGGAGGATTTCTAATGAGGTGATTCACGGTTTCAGACAACAGCAGACTCAT
This sequence comes from Stegastes partitus, assembly GCF_000690725.1. Lineage (NCBI taxonomy): Eukaryota > Metazoa > Chordata > Actinopteri > Pomacentridae > Stegastes > Stegastes partitus. The sequence continues at coordinate 472,980 of NW_007578029.1, forward strand.
GAATCATCAGGTTTAATTGCTTCATCTGAACCTTTAGCAACCTGGCTTCAGATCCCAAAAATGCCAGTACATTTAGGCAATTATCTGAGCTCAGACCCTAATTAGGGGTTCCATTTTCGAAATGTAATTAATACAGACCTCCCACTGTTCAATAAGGCGGCTCTAATTAGCTTCATTATCGTCATGTATTCCTGGGACGTGAACAAATGTAAACGAACATTTGTAAAACTGACATATGCAGCACAAAATGCACATTTTAGACTTTAAAGTAATGTCATTAATATGTATATGCATTAAGCGTTATACAGGAGCAGGACTACATTAAGCTAATGTACAGAGATACCGCAGCGGGGCCGGTGCTCTGCTCTTTAGGACCTTCATGAATATGAATCGAGAGTCACTGTATCTTTTTGTGGTATTGATTGAGCAGCCATTTCAAAAGGTCAAAATAATCCATCTGGACCAGGAGCCGCACTGAATGATTCTGACTAAATAAAAAAAGATGTATGCATTTAGGTTAGGTGTACGACGGGAACGAGAGGACGTGAATCTGATTATTTGACCTTGCATAATGTGGACACAGTGACAGGCAGCATCTCCATGTTTAATAATACGAAAACTAAAATATTATAACCACAGAAACACCACATCCAGACAATAAATGATAACTAACACTGAAATAGGAGATATTTTGGGACTCCTCATTCTTTACTTCTCCCACTGGATTAAGGCCATTGATTTATCCAGTGCACTTCGAGGTCAAAAATTGGCTGTTTGCCCAATCAATGGTCACCTTACCGCTGTCTGTCTGCCAATCAATACGCCTACCTGCTTTAATCTTTCCACAGCTCCCTCTCCAAACGAAACCACAACATCTATCTATCCTCAGTGTGGTTCTCCAGCAGGAAAAAAAACACTCATGATGGAGCCCAAATTGGTCAGAATCTCCCGAGGAACACGTTCAAAATCAATACTTCTAGAGAGAGAGGGAGACGATCATAGTCTCATCGTAGTTGTGGATGTAACGATTGCATTTCTTATTTTAGAGGAGGCAGAAGGACAGAAATTTCCTGTAGCCGGTGCAAAACAAAATCAGTTATTGTATCGTGAGGTGGAACCAACCACTTGAACGCTACAAGAGGCCTTCATTGTCAAAAGGGTGTAAAGATGACCAGAGCAGATACTCGCTAAGTGAATACAGACAATAGGCAGGCTACTGAGCAGCAGAGCCCTCAAGGTGAGATAAGCTGATGTAGGAGCACAAGGTCACATCAAATCCACAGAGGTTTGGGGGGTAAACACCCCGGAGAACCATTAATGCCGTGTTCACACGAGGTGACAAAGCATCACTGGCCAAAACGCAACAGTTAAACCCGACTGTTCTGGCCACTAACAAGCAGTAAACACAACTGACGTACACCTTTAAATGCTAATGTGGCTAACATGTTAGCATATCGTCACACATCAACAGACATGTAGCAACATTAGCGTTCATTTATCGTCTTTTTAGCAGAAAATAGCAAATTAGTCACCAAATTGATGAGAGCTGAAAGACTGAATCAAAACAGCAACAGTCGAATGGTGCAAAAATAAAACTTTATGATAAGCTCTTTGCCATCACAACAGTCAGTTAATCTATTTTTAACATTAAAATATTGACTACAGCAGATTTATTGTGTAAATAAAGGAAGTCCAAAAGCTACTTTGGATTGTTGGGTTCTCTGTTTAAATTCGCAAAGTCTGTACCTTACTATGCTAAGCGCTATGTGATGACATATGTTGTAATACAGAAATATTTAATTATATTAAATTAAATTACAATTATGTTAATAGCATTTAACATAAAGTGGAAATCCGCCCTATTTAAAGGGTAATTATTTTTGCATAGTTTCGTTTAAACCCAAATGGCTGTTTTTTGGAAGGAAACTGCCTGACAAAATGGATGTGTTAGCAGCAGGCACTAACATGTCCAGCAGATATAAAGAAGCACTTATTTAGATTCATGCTAAAATAAAATCATGTTTATATTCACTCTGTTTTAGCTCTTTCTCCTCCAGCAACACCTGAGAAAAATATCTCTCTCGCTGATAAATGATCTACTCATTCATCATCTCGACGCTAGCAACTACAAAGCGCTATAACAGAGGTGAGAGCTGTAGGACTGAATCAACAACAGTAACGTTGCAAGGCTAAACCAAATTATGAGGTGGAAAACGCTTCATGCTGACAGGACAAAATAAAGATACCATTCTCATGTCTGTATGCTAAATATGAAGCTAGAGGCAGCAAATGGTTAGCTTAATTTAGCTAGCATAAAACTGGAAGGACGGGGAAAGTGTAGCTGTAGAGTGCTGATAATTCTGTGTTTCTTGCCTTTTGATGCACTACTAGTTTAAAAATACTGTCCATGGAAGCTTTATTAAGGTTTGGTGGCCATCTATGAATCACAAACGGTCGTGTAATTATAGCTCCTCAAGCTGTTTTACTCAGAATGACTTGTTTCATTTGGAACAAACAGGAGCACAAGTAGCTGGCATTAAGACCGACAGGCAGGACCAGCTACAGAAACTCAGGCTAAAGCAGTTGGATGAGATAAATGCTCTCTCGGATATAAAGGGAAAACAAATCAAAGTGGAAAACACATAAATAAATAAATAAAATAAGGGCCGATCTTGTGGATTACCGCACAGTAAGAGGCAGTGACAGATCGTGCCCAACCCACCACCCCTACTGTGCACTCGTGGTGGGCAGCAGGGCCACATGACAGAGATAAATAGGTTTTGACAGCACATTACGAAGCCTCTCGGCTGGGCCGGGTGGTAGCATTGTGTGTTTTAAAGGGTGGTGAAGGACACAGACGCACAAACACATTTACATTCAGGCTCGCTGCAACGTCCACATAGAACGGTTTTCTGTAACAAAAACACAGTTACAACCTCGTCAAGTAATTAGATGAGTTGATTAATTCTACTGTTGTGTCTAAAAATGAGGCGAGCCAGGAGTCAGTCAGCTGGTTAGCTTAGCATAAAGATCAACTGCAGAAGGAACCAAGTAGCGTCACTCTGTCCATAAGGGCAAGAAAATTATCAGCGTACCAATAAACCTCACTGCTTTAAGAATTAAAACTTGTTGGCTAAATACTTGTATGTTTGGACAGTTAAGCTAACCATCGGCTGCATGTAGCTTCATATTTTGGTTGAGACTGGTGTCAATCAGCTCCCAGTAACATGTTCCCAAAATGTAAAACTATACCTGTAACTTGATTTAATTTAGTTGTTCTAACACACGGTGTCGCTACGACTGAATGGACACCATGAAACAAACATGGATGATATCGGGCAGATGGAGAGCGGCGTCGAAGACCACAAATCACAACACACAGAGTTAGTGAGGTTGTCGAAGTTGCTAATGAAATAATGTTGTTTCTGCTGTTTCTGAGGGGCTTAGTGAAGTTGGTGGACATTATCGGGGACAGAATCATGTTGTTGGACATCCAGAGCATCCCACAGATGTTTGATATGTGACTTGTCTGGAGATAATGAGTTCTAAGTTCCAGTGACACGAGGCTGCATTTTGTCTTGTTGGAAAGAACGTGACAGCTATGAGTGTGAGGATTTCATCTTGACATTCTCAAAAATCGAAATTGCCATCGAGCACAGCGACGCCATGTACGACATAAACGGAATGTGCTATCTGAGATTCATCAGTGAAATCTTCGTGTCCAACAAACAGGAGCCGATTACGACAACATTCCGCCCTTAGATCAAGATCTGAGCAGATATTCTCTGGTTGTTCACACAAATAACCTCATCAGCGTTTCTGTAGCCGATCTAGAAACGAATTTGCAGATGGACAAGCCGGATGTGACGATCCTGGGCTCGGGTGGCAACGAGGTGGTTTGCAGTGATGTGGCAGATTTTCTGTTCCTTAGGCGGCTAATATCAGAGTTGTGGACATTCCCGCGTCTGGCTATGGCATTACCTGACTAACATGCAGCGTCCAGCTTGACAACAGCCTGTTCTTGTCTTTCTACTATCATCTGTGGAATCATGACATTTGAAACAAGCTGCATTTCAAGGTGATTTTTACAGTCACTGATCAAAGTCCTGGTCACTATCTGATCCGACTGGTTGAGAAACTGTCACTGGCTCAAACTCTTTTCGCACTCAGTTCACTACATTTACCATTTTTCTTCAATTTTCTCCATTTGCATGCTGCGTGTACATCGTCACTACTGCGATCCATTTTCTTATCTGAGGCTCGGGATGTAAAAAAAAATATTCTCTTCAATTTGTAATAAAACTCGTTTCTCCCGCCGACAATACAACAAACCAGTCCTCTGATTCTTTCTGGAGACGATTACTTTATCAAGGTCGCACCAATCGCCTCTCCTGCTCAAAGCAAATTAAGTCAGCCGTCTGGATGTGCAGGCATGTGTGGAATCTGTGTAATTATCTTCTGCTCTGAGGAACCTTGAATGATTGTCGGCGTAAATACAGCCATGCACCTCCATCTTCGTTCTGAAGCTGCTTTGTTCCCCTGCTGCTTTATTCAGGTGTCTGGAAAGGTTAGAAAAAGGACAAAAAAAACTCTACCCTTTACCTCCGCGCACACAATGTCACCCTCGATTGCTTATTCATACGCACACACCGGCGGCAGAATATGAGGGTCAAGGACAGGGGGGACCTCGGAGAGACATTGTTGAGAGCTGATGGCCTTTCAAAAACAAACCGAGCGCCTGGGATGCAGAGCACGAGGAGTGAAAGAAAGCTATCAGAAGAAGCAGCTGGATTGGTTGTGACAAGGCACTGATGGGATAGAGAGGCTCCACCAATATAAAAAGCCCTGCCATCAGCAGTTCTGTGCCTGCAGGTAATGGGCAAATAACATGAATTCGCTTCCTGGCTGATGCACTTTGCTGCGACAGTGGGACGCTGTGATTCCTGGGAGAGTGCTTTCCTTTGTCGCCTCGCAGAGCAACAAGGGTTTGTGGGAGCAGCGGACGCATCTGGTCGCTGCGTTCCTCCCAGCAGATAAACTTCCATTTTTTTGCCCGTCGCTGCTGCATGTTTTTTTGCTGAGCGCTTAAAAAAAATAGAAAGAAAGAAAATTTGTTCCCGGCTACACAAAGATCTGAAATAGCCCTGATTCACTTTCCCCGCGACAGATGGAGGTGAAGCGCCTTTTCCGATTTGCAGCCACCAGCCGAGCTTCACTCAATTACCCGGTGGCGTTTTTGTGACCTTGCACCAGATAGTAATGACCTCGCCTTCCTGCTGAGCTCTTCTTTTTATTTTTTCTCTCCTTTCTTTTTTTTTTTTTTTCCGGGGACGGCAAGTCCTCCATCACAGCACGATCTGATTGATGCCTTCGGTGCATGACCTCATGTTAAACAAGAGGATGACAGCAAATCCATTCTCAAGTCTCTATTTCAACTCGTTTTGCTCTCATGATGGAGCAATTTGTCTTCCAGTTTTTAAGACTTCATTTGGAATATTTGTCATATCTCGACGTTCACTAAACCACACAATCTTGAAAAAAACAACAACCCAGCACCGCTTGGTTAATCAGAACCATAAGACAGAACTAAGCAGCTGCTTTGGAAATGATGACATGAGAACTGGTGCTGCTCAGATGTTGTTTTGCAGGAATTAAAGCGGTTTTTAATGCATGATTAAAGCAAAAACCACAGATTAGAATGCAGATGAGATAAATTAGCCGTGCAAACTCCTAAACTCGTCCAACATTTTATCCGTTTTCACAGTTTAAAAGGTTACTGGTCACACAGTCGCTTGCACAGGATGTGTATTCGCAGCATGCATGTGTTCTGTATGTTGCTGCTGGGTGTGTGTTCTACCTGGGAACCTCACAACCTAACGAGATAACAGGAGACAAACACATTTACAGCGAGCAACCTTCCTTTGTGTTTTCCCAGGACCCTGAACCTTTCGCAGCTGCGGTGTCGTGCTCCACCACCCGAGCTTTAAAATAAAAATCACGTTGATTAATGAAGGTGAACGCGGGACAAAAACAGCCAAAGTCATCTGGGGCGCGCGGGGTTTTATCACCTGCACCTGCCGTCGCGTGGAGGTCATCGAGTCTCAGCTGGGTAACGGGGACGCCTCCCAGTCAGCGGGTTTAATTTGTTCAATAGGGGTTTTATAAATGGGTATGTATAAAGGCGCAGTTTCGCAGAGGCTGGCGGGTTGAAACTGAGGAGGGTGGGCGGCAGACTGGAGGAGCTGATAAGAGGAATAAGCGGCAGGTGTGTGGGCAGGTAGAGTTCAGGTGAATGAGGTTGATGTGAGGAAACAGCAGGCGGATCCTATGTATAAAATCATGTGTATATATAGCTTTAAAGAGTATGTATCATGTCTATAATGTTAGAACATACGCAACTGTCTCATACTAGCAGGAAATGACACAACATGTGCACTCTTCAGAATTAAACTATTTTTGTTAATGTGCATAGGAGAGTTGGTGGAAGTGTTAAGATCCTTTACACAGAAGTAGAAGGAGAAAAAATACAGTCGTGACTCGATACAACAATCATAAACCTTGCTATCCGACAGGTTTTTAGGAAAAACAAACAGAACCCATTAGAAACAGCCTTAACAAACCGACAGCCTTGGATTCAATCAGGATAACGGCGTATTATCTGACTGAACAATCCCACAGATTGGCTACGTTCACACTGCAGGACTTGATGCTACATTCAGATCTTTTTTTGTGAGTTCCTTCACGTTTCCAGTTCAATGCGACTTGTATGTGATCTGCTGTGTGAACTTCATACGACCCAAAAGTGTCCCGCATGCGCAGAAGAGGACACAACGACGTCACACGCAGTGTTTACGGAAGTAAACATGGATGGTAATGGTGGAGCGTATCTGCCACTCCCCCACCGCCACCGATGGTGGAAACAGAAGTGTGAGCGCTAACTAAACTAGCATCAGCAGCCAAGTACTGCCTGTGTGTTCTGGACACTTCCACCCCGTCAGGACGCTCCATCGGTGTGGAAGTGTCCCCGACCACACTGAATATATATCATTAATTGGACCTGTGTTGTTCAGACTGTCATGCAAAGACCAGATACAGGTCGCATAGGAGGGAAAAAAATCGGATTTGGGTCACTTCAGCCTGCTGTCTGAATGTATTTACTTTTGATGAACAACTAATGAGCCTTCAAGCATCAAGCCCTCCTTGTATCTCGACCTCCGTCTTGACAATCCGACAGCCTTGTCATCCGACATAAAAGAAGGTTTTACGTTTAGTGTCGGATTATCGAGTCACGACTCCATTACAAGTAAAACTCCCGCATGAAAAATCCAACAAAATTAACACAACTAAACTGCATTTTCAGTTAAAATTCAGTGGAAACGTAATTACATTTGTCATAAATATGTTTTTCTTGCAGTTTATGAAGAATACAGCAATACTCAACAAATTAATAACAGCTCAGAGCGAGGTTGAGGAAAGTTAGAAAATAAACAGCAGGAACATAATAAAAATCTCACTTGAAAGCAGCAAAATGTAGTTAAAGTACTGCAGTAAGAGTCCTGTTTTGGACCCTGTGACTGATCTATTATTACATCTGTGTTTATTAGATTATTATCAGTGTGTCAGCAACATGTTATTGCTGGAGCCGGTTGGAACTCCTTTAAATCCGGTAGAAAGCAGATAAATCTGAGAGCTCTAAACACAACTAATGGGAGAGGAAAAGATCCACAAATCTGTTTTCACTTTTTCTCTAATCTTTGATATTTTTCTGAGATATTGGATCAATGGAATATTTACCAGAGTGAAACCATGTGAGAAGCTTAGAGAGGGGGAAAAAAATCACTGCTTCGTGGAGCTGTCAGCAAAACAGACATCTGACAATGTGACAGAGACGACACAGCACTTTGTGAAAGTAGTCAAAAATGTGCACGCCACTGGTTCAACCTTTAACTAGGAGTTATATTTTAAATGCTTTATCATTTGTGTAAAAATCTTTAGACTCCATTTTTGTGTTGCCGGTGGACATATTTTACTCAGCGTCACAGCAAATACCTACTGAGCTGTGAAAACTGCTGAAAACGCAGAACTCGCAAGGACAGTTTATGGGTTTTATTGTAAACAGAGCGAGTAGTAAACGTGAGGCCAGGAGTGTAATCAAGGGAGGAGGAGGCGAGTGGCTGATGTGAGGAGGGAGATGTCGGGTGGCTACGAGTTAGTAAGTGGTTAACTGATCCTTTGAGGACTGAAGAGGTTGAATGTGGGACCTGAAACTGAGACGGGCAGCAGGCTGGCAAGTAGGTAACTACAAGTAGGGCTGGGCTGTATCGTACCGGCGTAATGTTAGGGGATGATATGAAATTGAAATATCGCAATAAAAATTTTTTCGTCCGGTCTAATGCACATGGAGCGAGAAGCACGGTGGCGACCAAGGAGGACGCCGAATGCAGTGCATGGATCGACACAGTAGGACTGGACCCGGATATCGGAATATTCGGAAGTTGTGGTGGTGTCCGCATAGCAATTTGGAGATCCGAATATTTGCCCGCCGCCACCACCCGATGGTGGAAACAGAGCTGTGACCGCTATCCTAAACTGGCATCAGCAGCGAAGTACTTCCTGTGCGTCCCGCCCACTTCCACCCCGTCGGTCCAAATATTCACCCCCCAGAAAATGATCTATTTTTTTGTCTATCTGCACCAATAAAGTTGTGCAGTTTTGAAGTATTTTGTCTAGCGTCAATTATATCGTCCATTACATCGTTATCACAAATTTTCTCATTTATATCGTGACAAATACTTTTGGCCATATCACCCTGCCCTAACTACAAGCGGAGTTCAGGTGAAGCTATCAGAACAAGAGGAGGCAGAACAAGTTAGCGATCAGTGGAGTAGCAACAGTTTCAAGGTCCCACACTGTTCCCTTTCAAAAGTTAATAAAACATGTCCTCAGAATCTTTCTTGTCTTTCAATTTTTCAGCTCAAAACGCCACAAAGATGGTTCATTTCATCCTAACTCCTGGTTTTAACTTTGCTCTAAATGGAGTTTTTCAATGTTTGTAGCTTCAAATCCAGCTGAGCTGCTGCTGGCCCCGCCCCCTTCAGGAAGAAAACGCTCTCTGCATCTGTGATTGACAACAAAACGGCTGACTAAACGGCAGCTGATACTGATGTAAATTAGTGTGGGAGGCCTCGACTTTCTATTGGTTCTAACTTTCTCTCTGAGCACAGCTGCTGTTTTTAACTTGTGGTTATAAAATCAGTATGTTAGAGGTGCTGAGCAGCAGCATGGAAATGGCTCTGAAATGACTGTGGTCCTAATAGGCTGCGTAATTATTACATAACTTTTTCTGTCTCCAAAATAACTGAAAAATTGGTAAATATGAACAGCTAGCAACAATGAACTATTGCTAACAACTAGCAACATTAGTCACACATTGTGCCAACACTGAAGATTGTTACAGATGTGCAGAAATATTTAACACCTGGTTGTCTTTTGATGTGAAATTATTGTTCCAACCTCTTCCTTTAAATGCTGAAGTGTGTTTTTTTACCAGTATTTTTTGCGAGGACACTGCTATCACTCACAGTAATTCACCGGACATTAAGATCCTCAGATGCTGGGAGTGCATGAAGGTTCTTGTGTTCACTCTTACAGCCAACAGCAGAACATTTGGTTGCTTTGCTTGGAGCTGAGATATTATACAGTCAGCAGAAGCAGCTTTGCAAAGTAAATAAAGCTGCTGGACTGTGAGGCAGCTGCTTGTTCTGAAGCTTCTACAGCTGGATGACGAACTCAGTTTCTATGTAGAAGATGGACAAAACTCTTATGGCTTGTAAAGCTGGAAGTCCTCTAGTTCATATTCTCATAGTTCTAGGGAACACAAAGCACAACAAAAATGCAGTTTCACTATTAGCTGCAGCATCTGAATATTTCTGTAAATTATTTCAGCTTTAATTTGTAAATGATTTGCAGGAATACATTTACACTTTTTCATTGGGGTTGGTTGAGGACAGATTGGTGGGAAAAAATAAATTAAACTTTATCAGTTTAAAGTAAATCTACAACACAATTAAGTCTGAAAAGTTGTCTGCATATTTACTGTATATTGAACTGAGAGCGACGACACTTGATATATGCATCGTGTAGAACGACGAGTGAAAGTTCTATTTAAGTGATATTTAGAGAACTCAGACGTAGATGATGTTTGTAATCAGGCGCTAAATGAGTTTTCTCAGTCAGATCGCATTAATGCTGTTGATGCTCTTCATTACCAGCTCATCCGCCTCACATTACTGCAGCCCAAACAGCTCCGGGCTGTTAAACTACAACGCCATGATTAGCGGTGACAGTGATCGGAGCGTCGCGTCCGATTAAAACGCACACACGTGAAGCACACCTACCGGCTGATGGGCAGCGATATGAGCAGCGGCAGTCACTGTCTAATGAAGTACAGCGCCTCTGCTCCATATTTAACGTGTCAGCTGCTGGTGTGTCATTCTGCGACTAAACTGTTGTGACGCTGAGTCCTGATACAGTATTTTTCTGGTCAGCAGTGCTACACTGACACCCTGAGGCCTCTGTGCCACTCTCCCTGTACATGATGATGACAAACTAGTCCACAGAGCTGCTATTTCTCCTTCAAATATGTGCATTTGGCATAAAAATGCAAAAAAAAAAATGCAATTTTGAATAATTTATAAACCCATATTTAGCGTAACAGAGGTTATGTTGTGTTCTTGCGGTGCAATAAAGCAGTGTGCGCACAAAATTCACTCTAAACCGATGAAACAAATTCATTTATAGATGGAAAGCGGCCTTATCAACATTTTACAGAGTCTGCAGAACGTTAGCTCAGTGAGATATCATTTTCAGCTTGGTGGGGGAATGTGCCACTGTTCATTTAATCTGTGGCTCCCCGCGACACTTCCCTCAAAGAGGCAGAAAACAAAGGAGCCCGAGAGAAAGGAAAACACAACATGTTTCATTAAATCAGCGGGAGAGCAGAAAGCAATCCATGCACAACACGAGTTTGCCATTTTCTTATCCGCAAACGCAGAAATCGAAGGACAGAGATCTCATGAATTGAAAGCTCCAGATTAAGCGTGAGTGACAGCTGCTGCAGTTTGCACACACACATATACGGATTAATTTCTGCTATTCTGCCGACGTTCAGTCTGATTGATTAAAAGCATCATCAGCGCAAAAAAAAAATATTTTTTTCGACTGTATTGGATAGAATTAGAAGCTGATGAGACATAAGAGCTTTTCCCCAAAGGTGGCAAAGTGAGAGCGTCGCTATAAAATGAGTTAAAAGAAAGTTAAAAGCACACTAATGCGTTTGTGGAGGAGGAAATACGACTGCTGAAATGGAAAAAAAGGCTCACTGTTCTGCTTCGTGCACATCATTTTTCGTCGCATCTAAGCAACAATAAAATTCAATCAAATGTGCAGCCTGTGAATTACTTATTCAGGCCTCTTTATACGCGCTCGTGTATGTAATATTCACAATATTTCAAAGGCATCTCTGCTCTGCAGCGTCCACTGAGTGTCACCGGATGTGACAGCCGGCTGTACAGACCACTGTGCTCTGCAGTGACACTCTGTCCACTCGCATCAGCACCACCGTCCCCCACTGTGGCCTGTCACTGTTCTGCCTTTAACCACCTGCTCGGGGGGGAAATACAGCAGCTATGGCAACACCTGCCCACATCTGGCGCCTCTGCCGCCACCCAGTCACTGTTTTTATGGGTCACGGGATGATGGCCGCTCATTTTTCTGATGGTCGGGTACAAAAAGCTGGCAGGCTTGTGGGGGCTGGATGCAGCGTTTGTGCCTGAGCTGTAGCACGAAGCAGACCGAGGATGAGAAACGCCTTCGTCTGAGCTCCAGAGAGAAAGAAGCTCATCAGCAAATTAGTGGTTTTCTTTTCTAATGGCTTTGTAGCAATCAAGGCTATTACGAAGGTTCAGGGAAAGCGAATAAATGATGATTCGCTTGATTTGCACTTATTATGTCAAGTATCTGGCGTGTGTTTATGTTATATTTTATGTACATCACCTTCTAACTCATGGTTTTTTGGACTGTGACCATATGAGCTGATTCAAAGATGATGCCAAACATAATTTTCTTGTTTCTGTTTCTTCTTCTTCTACTGTGTGTTTCTTCTTCTTGTGTTTCTGTTTCTTCTTCTTCTGTTTCAGTTTCTTCTTCTGTTTGTTTCTGTTTCTTCTTCTTCTGTTTCTGTTTCTTCTTCTTCTGTTTCTTCTTCTTCTTCAGTTTTACAACAAAGGGGAAAAAAAATGATTGTAAGTAAGGGGAGAGTCCGGCTCTGTCCAAACAAAAATTTGCCTACCAACTTGTAAAGCTCACTACTCGAGTATAAACACATGTAAAAATACAAAGTTGGGGTTTTACGGGGTGATATGTGTTAAGAACTCTGCGTTGGACGCTCACGTTATTGACAAAACTCCCCAAATTTACTGCACCTGACCAATTCCAGCAACGCAAAATCACCAAATTAGATCCTTTTACCTCCATCCTGAGCCAGGCCTGTTGTTTTCTATGCTTCCAGTAGCTATGCTAAATTGGCTAACCTCACCAAACCTGCTGCTTTTAACTTCATATTGATCCAAAATTAGCAAATAGGCGTATTTACCAAATTGTCAAACTCGTCCTCCGGCAGTATCATTCATATTCTGTTCGTGGGTTTGTAATTATGCTTAAGGCATAAAGCCACAAGAGACAATTTCACAGTTCATTGTCCCCGAGTGGTAAGACGTTATTAAAGCTGCACCAATCAATATTTCTATACAAACTGCGGGTCAGATGACGACGTGTCAAGCCAAGGGGTCACTAGTGGTAACAAAACCCACAGACCGTGATCACCTGACTTTGCACTTTGTTGCAGATCTCGACAGGTTTTTTTTTTACCAGCTTTTAGCTCATTAGCTTGGTTGTCGGCATTTGTTTTCTGATGAACGCTCTGACAAACCGACAGCCTACTCATCAGCAATTGGCAGAAAAACAAAGCTATCGACGAGCTAATGAGCATCGGCTGAAACCAAAACAAAGCCAAAAGCAGAGCGAGTACGGGATGTGCATGTGCAGGTGTTGAGAGACGCGACTTCAGCTGAATGCTAATGTCGCTCTGGATACAAAAACAAGCAACATGTACATATCAATCCATCCATCCATCCATTATTGATACACCGCTTAATCCTCACTAGGGTCGTGGGGGGCTGGAGTCTATCCCAGCTGACTCAGGGTGAAGGCAGGTTCACCTGGACAGGTAACCAGTCTATCACAGGGCTACACTTAGAGACAGACAACCAAGCACACTCACATTCACACCTACGGACAATTTAGAATCACCAATTAGCCTCAACATGTTTCTGGACTGTGGGAGGAAGCCGGAGAAGCCGGAGAACCCGGAGAACGGGGAGAACATGGAGATGCCACGCTGAAAGATCCCGGGTGTCCTCACCGGGATGTGAACCAGCGACCTGCTAGCTGCGAGGCAACGATGCTGACCACTGAGCCACCTTGCAGCCCAACATGTGCACATCAACTTAAAAAATGTAACCGTTCCCATAACCCCAAGTGGAAAACAAAAAGATCAGTGCAGCTTTAAAGTTTACATCTGGTCATACATCTGGTTTTGAATGAATACGATATCTAACGTTGGAGAGGATAAATCTTTCTACCACCAAACCTCTCTGATAATGACTGATAGGCCTCTTGTTTATGTGCGAGGACCGATTCAATTACAGCAGTTATCTTTATCATCGTCACAGTCGGGATCCGCGTTTATCAAAAGATTAAATAAGTTGGAACGTAAACCGATCGTTCTGCGGAGAGATCAGTCTGCCGCGCTGTCGGACTCACGCTGAGAACCAGACGCCGGGAGATAAAAGGCATAAAATGAACTGATTTGCTTTGTAATGAACTGGGACGCATTGAGAGTAGAATCCATCAGGTCAGATTGTATCTTCAGTAAATGTGCAAATATCTGACAAATAACAGAAGAGGAGACCAGAATAAATGGGTGTACATGTGTACTTTGTTCTTTATCTTTCTCTTTTGTTGAGTTTTATGCCGAAATTCTGCATTTAGTTTAAGTTTCTGTGATCATTTTATGTCACTAAATGAACAAATAAACGACCTGTCTTGGATTTTTATGCAATCTTAAAAGTTGTTCATTAACATAAAATGCTGCCAATGTTTACAAAAGAGGTTTCAGTATTCAGCTAAGCACACTCAGGAGGATTACATTCAGAGGAAGACGGACTTACACACATCTAAAAGTTTCTAACGCAAATGTTAAGAAAAATAAGTTTCTTGTTGGCTTCAGAAGTTCAGTAAATGCTTCCCCACTGCTTTTGTAATAATATTTGGAAATCAAGAAAAGCAATCTGGAATAAAAAGTGAGGGGAAAAAAAAACCCCACACACAGCGTACGATGTCTCCAAATCATAAAACTCTCAGGCAAACACCGCCTCAGTATATTTAATTTAAAACTTTTCCATTTGCAGTGTAAACAGAGAGAGAGCTCTGGAAGCAGGAGATGAGCTGTAAAGAGACGGAGGCACTAAAACAGCTCCGTGATTACCTGGCTGCTCGTACGAGTGTTGACGGGACGCAGAAAGGACGCACGGTATTTGCATGTCGGGCTCTTGGCTGCTCCCCGTTAATATCATGAGAAAGTGACCGAGGGGGGATTTCAGATTCTGCAGTTTGACCTATCAGTCGTTTGAGAATCATTAAAACTCATTTCCCACAATGCTTAAACTTGCTGGCAACGCGACTGGACGAACTGACGCCAAACTAGACGAACAAAAGTACAAACCAGGACATTAAAGTTCCAACAAAACTACTTTAAAGCTGGACTGCTTTTTGGAAATGTAATGCGCCCAACTGATTGGAACAGAGTGCATTTTAAAGTTGATTAAAAGTAATTTGGCTGAGAAATCCATACAAATATATCCTTATTGTTCTGGTGTCTGCACATATTTTAACAAAACTATAATTACCGACAAGAGAAAGTGTAAGTTTTATTTATTTTTCTGCTAATAATACCACAATGCAATGCGTTTTATGGATGCAGAATTGCAGTTGTGTGACCCGAAAGTGTTTTTATTGATGCAAAACAGTGATCAGTAAGTGTCCATTCGCTGGTTATACAGCTCCCGATTATACGATTTCTTTCTAAGTATACTACACATAGGGAGGATAACATGAGTGAACAAGAGGGAGATTTTTATTTCCTCCATTCTTGATTACAGCACTACTCAGCAGTTACACTCACATAACAGCTGATGTGCAAAGTCCTGAGGTTTTTCTACACGCTAATGAGAAAGAGCCAATAGTGACTTTTTAGGTTAAATACTGAATTGGGGAAAATAGCTTTTATTATGCTGCCTTAATCTGAAAGAGTCGATCAACTTTATGTGACTTCAAGGCACAAACATTCACATTTACATATTATGATTGAGTCACACTGACCCATTCTCTTTACTGACATGACGACTTCTGACATTTTTGCATTTTTTTGTTGATCCTGTAATGCACTCTTATCCTTTCTGCTTCTTTAGAATCACTAATTAACCTCAGCATGTTTCTGGACTGTGGGAGGAAGCCAGAGAACCCAAAGAGAACGCACGCTGCACGGGGAGAACATGGAGACTCCACGCAGAAAGATCCCGGGTGTCCTCACCAGGATGCAAACTGCCAATCTTCTTGCTGCGAGGCAACGATGCTAACCACTGAGCCACCTTGCAGCTCGCAGTTCAGGCTATTTTCACAAAATGTTCTCCCTCAAACACCTCAGAATGCTACAGTAGAAATCTGCCTTGACAGATTAATCGCCATGGGTGTGCTCCTGGTGCTCCTGATCTGAAGCGCCTTCACTGTGAGAATCCGGTTTCTTCTCTTGATGGAAGCTGCAGACCCACCAACTTGTCCCCAGTGAGGATCCTCCATACGGAGGCTGCTGCTAATTTGACTTGTTTGCTCTCTGCTCCAGGATGAGATCCATAAATAAACTACAAATGTGCACCTACTCATGGTCACAAAAACACAAAGGTCCCACTGCTGTTAACACAGAATCACACGTCATCCTGACTCGTGACAGCTACTGGTTGAACACTTGTTCCACGCACCAGAAACAGTCCTGGAACTTTTTGATTGCCCCTCACACATCTTTAATTTGTGATTTGTGTGGCTGCCTGTCTTGGTGGATTCCCATACTTAACGAATCCTGGTTACGTTTAGGTTCAAGATCAACATAATAAAAACAGAAATAAGCATGCAGTGAAGTAATATGAACGTAATGCTGGATGAGAATCAAGATTCACATCAGCATTCGAGGCTAACTAGCTGCGCCTCAGTTAGTGAAACTCACTTTGCACATTAGGGTCCTTCTAAATGTTGAACACAAACAAATCCCATGATAAGTCTGGCAATGATGGCATTTAAATGTCAATCAACTGCTGGCAGATGCTACAAAGCAAAAAAATCATACAGAGTGTCCAAAAAATTTATATCTCAAGGAAATCTGCTGCGTCTTGGAACCCGACAGAACTTGCTTTTAAAATATATATCCTGCAGTCAGTGAATGAGAGTCTATGCTTCACAGTAAACCCAAACGAGCCAACAAGTTTTCTGTAATACATCGTCCACATGGTTAGCATATGATAACCAATCACACTGATGCAAAGCTATGACATGCACAAAGGGATAAATGATTGTATAAATGTGCTGATAATCATACACCTGCATGGGAAGTGCTTGTCAAGAGGATTGAAGCTTACATCCTGTTTACATCAACATTTCTGAACATTTTTCTTATAAATCCTGTGCAAGTATATTCCGTAAATAATATACTGGGATGATTACTCACTTGAGGCTGACGTTTACAGACTGGCACAATAAACATATTATATTAAGCCTTAAAATTATGCATATTCAAGAGTGAGGCGGTTTTGAATGACAGGTGGGTCACTTCACACGGTCTCCCTCAGATCCGCTCACATTTTATTGAATTTTCAGATTAGCCAGGAGTTAGCAGCAGACCTGTAGCCACCACACTGAGCTTCAAACTGCTTTTTTTTCCTCCCTCCACAGAAAGCCTATGGATGACATCACAGGGGATTCATCCATCTTTATATACAGTCAGTGTACCCAAGAGACTTCCAAGGGCTTCTGGTCAGCAACTGGTTGGTCAGTGAATCACCTCCATGATAGCGGGGACATGGCAGGCCGTGAATCTCCTCTCCAGTTTGTCTCTCTTTTTTCCTGCGGGACCTGCCAGGCCGGTAATGAGTTTGTTATTAAAAGACCAGTTGCTTTTCTTTATGTGCAGTCCGGCTGCTCAGCAGGACGTTGGGCCTGCAGAGCTGCAGGAGAGCTCAAAATAATCTGCTCCACAAAGCTAAAATGTCACCGTGTTTTGGGATAAAGCAGTTTTAAGGTTTTGTTTGATGAGATGGCTGCTGTGTTTTCTGATTTTTATTTTCACCATTTTTTTCCTCCCCCCCTCCTTACTCCTATATAGTCATCACAAAGACCTCCAGATGCCAAAACACTGGAGGTGAAAGACACCAAAACGTGTAAATCTGTAAGATGCTTCACTCCCACACAGCACCTGTTCCATCAGTCTGCCATCCAGCCAACCTGCTGCCTCACTTTCACTTCCTCTACGTAAGGAGCTGTAAAGATACGTATGCCGAAAACACACACATGTTCAACACCCGGCCTTCCCTCTCACTTAATCCTGATTCGTTTGTCTTCCAGAAAACAAGCCACTCTGACAACTCTGCATATGAGAGATACGCGGCTTGCTTTTGTTAAACCACTATCCGCTGCCAGGAACAGAAAAACTGTTGTTTTTTTTTGTTTTTGTTTTTTTAACTGCCTGAAACTACAAAACAAAACATACAAAACAAAAGAAAACCACAAAGAGCCTGAAGCGTCAGTCTGGCTGCTTTTATCATGAAAAAGACTGCAGCTGGACTTCTAAACTGACTGCAGACGCATAAGAATTTGTTCTTTCGCTTATTATTATGGATGACAACACTGACAAAGTGTGTGTCTCTTATTTGCCTTCAGTTTTCCATTGATGTCCACATTGGATTTCTGAGTAGGAGCCAAAACGCATGTGTCATAGCTGATACCAGGAAACCATTTTCCTCTAATTATTTACAAAAGGAACAAGTGCTTTATTGCAACAGGACGTTATTCACATTATTGCTGTGTTTGTGTGCCTTGGAATAATCAAGTTAAATCAAAAACAATTTAAAAAACAAACCACATTGCACAATAACAGAATAAATTAGCCCTCGGAGAGCTGAGAAGATAAGCTTTCCCAATCCGTCCCCAAGCTGTCCCAGTGTTACACTGCATCAATAACAAAGCATCACGTTTGCTGAAAACGTTACATGTGGTGCTAATGGACGGATTATGAGACAACAGGCCCCTGGGCATAGACACAGGCAGCGCTCCAAGCCAGTTCCTGCCTTTTTCTGCGGTTGGAAACTCCAGAAAACAGATCCCAAACTTTAGTAAACAGACGAGATACATAAAACCAAACATCACAGGAATCAAACCTGTGACGCAGGTTACGGGACGAGTTGAACAATGTTCTACACAAGTTTTTATGGTCAACAAATCCCATGAAAAGACCTGAACCAGGCTGCCTGTGGCACTCAGGTCCAAAGCCATCGGTTCCTTTTGCAGGCTTAAATCTGTAAAGTGAGCAGGGGAACAAAAACGAGCTTTAAAAAGGATTAGCTTCAATTCAATTCAGTTCAATTCAATTCAGGAGTGGCGGCCATCTGCCCCAAACGGCTGAGAGGTGGATGGATGGTGGCTCCTTCCTGTGTTGTTAAAGTTCCTCTCAAGTCATTGATTCAACCCCTAAAAAACTCATCAGATGTAACTCTGTACCATTATTCCGTTTAGATCTATGAAGTAGTTGCTGCAGCTCAAGCACACCAGCTCACCTACAACTCTGCTTAAACACTGCAAAACTTCTCTACGCTGCACAATGACGAGCTGCGATACTGGACCCTGCAAGCTGACAGGATTGGTTCGTTAGGTTTGTTATGTATGACACCCTGCAGGTTGAATCAGTGTTTTTTTAAATTGTCATCGCTACACTGCAGTTTCATTGTGGAAATGCTCAGCCACAGCACAAACTGGTTCTGATATGTCTTCTAGCATATAAAAAAAACACCATATGGGCATGTAGAGAACTGGATTTTTACCGTCCTTCTCAATCGAGCCCAAAAATCCAACCTGCCAAGTTCCTGCTTCCTGTGCATGTGAATGAAATGAATGAAACAGTCATGTGGCCATCTGAGGTTTTCTAAATGCCACAGGATTAAATGGATCAAATTCTGATAATTTATTTAATCAGGTTTGGGGAGTCTTCACGGCTGATGAATGCATAAATTATAGCAGAGCGGCCACACAGCCTTGCGATTATATTTTAGGCTTTTTGACTTATTTAAAAGAACGAGCAGTGCAGACAGACTGGAAATGTGGGGAAAGAGAGCAGGGAGGGCGGTGACATGCAGGAAGGACTCAGCCACCCGGGAATCAGGCAGCATTTGCGCCCATGTGTTATGCACCCTCACAGTCTTCCTGGAGGCTTGAGTCAGGCATGCCCAGCTGTAGCCATTACTCACAGCGAACGTGCAGCGCATGGAAATTTGCATTATTCATTATGTAGTATTCCAATTGGCTGGAGGTGAACCTGGGGCCACGCCTCC
Source organism: Stegastes partitus (assembly GCF_000690725.1). Lineage (NCBI taxonomy): Eukaryota > Metazoa > Chordata > Actinopteri > Pomacentridae > Stegastes > Stegastes partitus. Next base: position 492,746 of record NW_007578029.1, read on the forward strand.
AGCCAGTCTGAGTAGGTAGGAATTATAAATAGCTTCCCAAACACTCTGCTGGAGGACAGAGAGGAATCTGGGCTGAGAGGAAAGACGGATTTAAAGAAATCAAAACAAGTCTTGGTGAATTTAATTTTGCTGATTTGTAGCTTTATAAAAATGAGCCACAAAGGGCTTTAAAAATAGGTCAAAAAAACAAGATAGCATCTATTTAAAAAAATTATATCACATATTAATTGTTTCAGTTTTCAAAAATCTAAATAAATCCCCAAAACAGCTGCAGTTCATAGCAAACGTCAGAAAGACATCAGGAAATAATGTATTTGTTGGGGTCTATTTTCAGCGGCGGATGAATCCATATTTGCTGCTCTAGTGACCCTTTGGAAACACACACGCAGGTTTTTCACAGTCATCTGGCCTAACACGGAGAAAAACAGTTCATCCTCTCACATACATGAACGCACACACAAACATCTCAGGTCCTTCCAATGACATTGTGTACAATAACCAGAGGGCAAAGTGTGTACATGTGTGTGTGTGTGCCTCCGTACACATTAGTGTTCACGCGACTGTGTCTCTGAGAAGAGGAGGACGTCATGTTTACACAATCTGACAAGCAAATCTATAGCGGAGGAAAAGTATGCTCAGCCACTGGAGTAAAAGTCTGCAGCCTGAGAATTTGAAAAGATAAGTCTTCTATAAAACGCATCACAGATCTGACATATCTGGGTCTCCACCAGCGTGGAAAAATTGTCTCAGACTCGTACATGTGAAGTCACAACAACTCGCTGTCGTATTTCAGCTCCGCGCCGCCGCCAGTGAGTCACTTGCGTTCAGGATTTCAGGTTTAAATTAGTCAAGCTGCTCCCGCTGTGTCGGACGGCTTCACAAACGCACATTAGGACTATTTCGAGACATTCACAGTTAAGATACACGCAGCACACGACTCCATCTCCCAACAGCTCCAAAAACTGTCACTCGAGATTCTTCCTCCAGCTTCACACACTAAGTGTACATTTACTACCTCTCCAAGTTTAAAAACGCCACTCACAACAGCACTGTGGATCACTCTGAGTATGTGTGGAACCAATGTCCTCGCAAGGATAGACAGACCGTAAAAGTCATGACATATCTGGGTTACTCGAGGGTTGGATTTGGGCTTAAAATCAAAGCTGGAAACATGATTTAAGAGGCCAATTTTAACCCCCGATTTGGACACGACGGCTGATTTCAGAGCAAACTGCTGCTGTGCACAGTGAGTGGAGGAGGCTGAGATTTAGATGTCTCACCGCCTGATTGGGCACCACACAAATGGAATAAAATGCTTTTTTTTTTTCCCTGTTAAAAATCTCGGTATCTCAGAGGCACAGTGCTGTAATGTGATCGTTTCATGAGAGAGATCTAAAGACATTTAGAAGTCGATCCTTTAATTTGCCTCTACATGGTACGTTAGGGTTCATGCATAATCCTTTCCACAGCTGAGTCTAAGTAAAATATATATACACACACAAAAACACAAGACTTTGCACCATGTCTGCATTCCTGTGTTTCCTAAATATCTTACAAACCAGGACATTTTGGATAAAGGTCACCAAAAAGAAAAAAAACAGGACAGCATCCGAGTCTTAGTCCCACAGTAAAGTCTATTCAGTTAACTGAACTGAATAACTGGACTGTTTCCCTTCGTTTATGTTGCCTGAATGCCACTCATCTCCAAAATGTCAGCTTTCAAAAGCAAAAAAAAAATGGGGGAAAAAGCTAGAATACATGGTTTATTTACTTGACATATATTACTCTCGTCTCTTCTGAAATAAAAATGTGAAAAATGCGGTCCACACAAAATATGAAGATAGACACAAGAACCCCAAAACAGCTGCAAATGCCCCAACAAGCATGCCGGGTCGCAGGGGGGCTGGAGCCTATCCCAGCCGACTTAGGGCGAAGGCAGGGGACACCCTGGACAGGTAATCAGTCTATCACAGGGCTACACTTAGAGACAGACAACCAAGCACACTCACATTCACACCTACGGACAATTTACAATCACCAATTAACCTCAACATGTTTCTGGACTGTGGGAGGAAGCCGGAGAACCCCGAGAGAACCCACGCTGCACAGGGAGAACATGGAGACGCCACGCAGAAAGATCCTGGGTGTCCTCACCGAGACACAAACTGGCGACCTTCTAGCTGCGAGGCAACGGTGCTAACCACCGAGCCACCTTGCAACACATCAGATATGAAATTCATTGTTTCTGTGGTCTGAAAACAGTGGAGTAAGTAATCCAGGACACAGCAGATATAAGACGTTTTGATGGCTGTGAGGTCTTGCTACTAACTACTACTATTAATTACAAACAAAACTGTCCACTGCTGTATTTATTGTTTGTTCAGGTAGAATGCTGCTTACACAAAGCAACAATGGACAAATTGAGACGTGACATCAGTGCTTCCCAATTCTTCATTTTACACAAACTGTGCATATAGGAAGGCCTTTGAAAAAACATCAATTTGATTGACCCAAGATGGCATCTGCAGGTGCAATAGAGGCTCAAACATTGATGAAAATGTAGGATGAGGCCCTAATTATGAAATGTGTCTTAGAAAAAAGAAAAAAAACGTAGTTATCCAACGTGGAGATCTGATGTGTACAGCGATGTCACTTTCTGTATTTGTTCAAAAAGCAAAAATATCTGTCTGTGTGTTTGTACAGAAGATTTTTGAAATGCAGATGTTGACAGATGTTTCACAACGCTGCCTCTGCTTGTTGCACAATGTGCAAATATTAGTTGCATAAGGTAAGCCGACCTTTGACTGATCTATACGCCGTGTTACATCTTAAAGTGACAAATACTGATACTTTGACAGCTTTTTTTCTAATTCGAGAAAATCAATTCATGCAACTAAAAACTACAGCCTCTCAGCTTTACTTTATTATGAAAGAAATCCACACAAGGTTTTTGTCTTCCTCCTGCTCATGATGCTTCCTCCTCCATGCCTGAGTGATAGCAGCTCCTCCTCCATTGCCTGCTGTGTTCTGGGGCAACAACACAATATAGCATTTCAATAATATGCAGTGAATGAAATGACCAGTGGTTGAAATCAATGTTGCAGACAGATTGGGAAGAAATAAACAGACATTTTTGTCATGGAGTTGATTTTTTCCCCCGAATAATAACGAGAAACTAGAATAACCATCTGTGTGCATTGCATTATTTGTGCAGTCCAAAGAAAAGTACCAAGGATATGACCTTTGTGTCCTCAGCGGTAGTGATGGCCCGGCACGGATGCATTCTTTTTATGGTCTGCTTGGCAGGAGTGTGAAGTAAGCAGCAGTGGGAAACACAACCACGTCTGATATTGTTATTGATTTTCCTTCGTGTTTATGAGAACATGAGATACAATTTTATATGCTGACGGAGAATCCGAGGCACTACCGGTCAGTGGTGCAAAACGCTGTCCAGCATATTAAATCACTTTAATATGTTTTATTCAGTTTCATTTCTAACTGCTGACTCCGTCAGAATGACCTCCTCTCTGGAAACTAACGAGGGCCAGGACCCAATCTCTGTGTGTCAAATAACCATTCTCCCATTTTTATTTTCCCAGAATTGATTGACCTGGGCAACACAGATTTCTGCAGTAAGATGGAGGTTGTGTTGGTTGTAGGTTTTATGTGGTGACACATCAACATAGTACCACCTCATAACATTTAGGAACTCATCCCCAAAGAAGACCAACTTCCAGAAATGATAAAACACTAACATGCCTGTCTACAGGATAAACTTCATGATATATGTATTTTTCCCTCAATATCAATAAATCCCATTAAACTACCAAACTAACAATGAATTGATCCGACTAACAAGCACGGTCTGAATATCCAAAGCTGAGCCTCCCTTGATTCTTTAGAGCCGGATCATTGCTAAACCCCCATAGGACACATTAAAAACACATCAGTGAGCCACACTGCTGCACTGTGCGACATGTTCCTTAATTAAGACAAACGTGACCATTGTATTTCATTTTGGCTCAAACCGTAAACTGTCCTGCTGATGTAAATACAAACTAGAACCAGCGCTGTTTTCATCTGCTGCCTGAAATAGTCCCTAATAAAGGCACTGTTTGTTCCTGTTTAAGGCACATCTGCCAAAAATTACACTGTCCAGCTGTTTTGGAAGACAACTTTGCCTTTTTTCTTTTTTATAAATATACCCCCCTGGTAAACAAGTATACAAATCGCATGCTGGCAATGTCAACCTAGCATTTACGTCAAGCCCTGGTGTCACCTGCTGTCAGAATTGATGAACACAAAAAGTAAACACATCAAAATACGACTACAGCGAGTGAAATCAGAAGTAAAAACAAAGCAGCTATGCTTCAATTCAAGTGTTTACTTATGCTACCACCACCCCTCCAATCTCCAAATGTGGACTTGCTTGTTGTCGTCGAATACCACTATCATTAAATGAGATGCTAACGTAGCCCTAAATGCTAACAGGTGACTGAGGCTACTAGAAGGTGGAGGAGGACCCCTACTGGAGATATCTAGAGGCAGGTTAACAACTGAAACAGGTGGTAAATCACAAGGCGCAGAATCGTCTAGCGTAGCTGTAGCTCTGAGGTCGATATATATCTCTATATCTATCCATCCATTATCTATACACCGCTTAATCCTCATTAGGGTCGCGGGGGGGCTGGAGCCTATCCCAGCTGACTCAGGGCGAAGGCAGGGGACACCCTGGACAGGTCACCAGTCCATCACAGGGCCACACTTAGAGACAGACAACCAAGCACACTCACATTCACACCTACGGACAATTTAGAATCACCAATTAACCTCAGCATGTTTCTGGACCCTCCCACAAGGTCCAAAAACATGTTGAGGTTAATTGGTGATTCTAAAGTCGGAGAACCCAGAGAGAACCCACGCTGCACGGGAAGAACATGGAGACTCCACGCAGAAAGATCCCAGGTGTCCACACCAGGACACGAACCAACGACCTTCTAGCTGCGAGGCAACGATGCTAACCACTTGCAGCAGACTCGGAAAGCCAAAAAGTATTAAAAGTTAGGCTAACACATTGTTGCTTCTGATCTTTTCATGACATTTGCTGACACTGACAACATTATAAAACACATTTAATCAATGAAGGTCCCCACAAAGTACTTTTTATTAACATCGGCCTCGCTTCGTTTTAACACCAAACAGACTCTACTCTGCGAAAGACCCTTATTCCCTGTGTCCTTTTGCTTATTCATCTCTCTTAAAGTGCACTTTTCCAACATGTCAGCAAGTTCGCCCATTGCCACTCCATCGAGAATCACTTAAAAAGAGCATCTGACGGAGACTTTGCTCGCTGTAAGCCTCTGGATAGACTCCCACTGCCATCCCCTGGCTTTCACGGTGTGTAGGAAGGCAGAGGAAAACACAGAGGAGATAATAAGTAACGTGTCAAACCTGGAGCGAGATCAAAGCAGCCACGCTGACTAGAAACCACCTCACCAACACAGCAGCAGTAGGCAGGGAGGGAGCGAATTTACATGTTATGCAATGCGGTGGCTGTCGCGTTGAAAACACTCCCGAAGTTCTCAATGAAGTCTTTCCGTTTGCCATGCATTGACTCTGGTAAACAAAGAGCGAATCCCACATTTGTCTGCCAACTAAACTCTTTCTAAATACGCGTAATGCGGCAGTGCTGGGGTTTGGTGTTAATTGATCTTCTATGGCGGTGCAGAGCGATCCCCTAAAAGCAATTAAATGCTTTTCAGTTCGTTCTCTGCAACTGAAGCCTAATTGTGTTTCCATCAGAGGCGGGGGACCAGGACAGCGTGCACCTGCAGCGTTTTTTAATTAGTCATGTTTCTGAGGCTGTATTAAAGAGACTTATCTACAGAGAGATGCTTTAGTCTCTGGATGTTTACCTCCTTCACTCCCACATGGGTTTACATGCAGACTGTGAGGACAATAAGGTGTAAGAAAACTGCAGAGGGATGGATGAATCACAGCACAGGCACACTGGCTCGGCTTCATCTGCTTTTGATTCAGTTTCAAGCATACCCTTGAAAACCAAAGCAAAGTTAAGCATCTTTTCAAACTTCATCCACTAATTCAATTTCCTATTTTTAAGTTTATGAGTTTACTGCGACATTGTTTTTCTTTCTATTATTTCTTGGTTATTCTTTGTTCTGAGAGGAGAAAAAAAAGCTGCAGTAATTACAGTATTTTTCAGCAACTAACTCGACAGTAATTTGTAAGCTTATTTGTGTTGTTGGAGGCTGATATCAGGAGGGTATGTCCTGCATTGCCAGATTTACTTCCACGGTGCTGTGTCAGTGCTGAAGAATGGTCTGACTGCACCAGTTATTACTACACTAGAGCAGGAAAAGAAAAACATGCGGGTTTGTTTGTATTTTTGTACAACAACCACAGTTGTTTTGGGTGGTGCCAAGCCCAGGATGTAGCAGAACTGGTAGGAACTTGTTTTGACGGAACATTTGCGCGTAGGAAGACAAAGACCGTTATTAAAACAGCTAATTGACTGAAAGAAACAAGCAGACCTGCCTCACTGCAGCATCCAAACTGTTGCTAAATCTTGTCATCAATGTATTTTAATGCACATTTTCAGGTGCTGCCTAAGAAAAGGTTAATGGAGACGGCATTATTCAAAAATACTTTTGAGTGCTTGAGGTGACTTTTGACTTTTTCAGATGGAACTAATGCACATAACGGGAGACGGGAACAGCTTTTCAGATTAAGTTCTGAAGTAGCGAACATTTAACGGACTGATCAGTTGCTTCCACTTTTGTTTTTTTTTGTTTTTTTAGCAGTTGGCAAACAACTGGGTTCTTTTTCATCTTCTTCTACTCTGTTAATTGCACCTATGTAAGCCTAAACTGCCACTTTCTGACAACACAACACAGCCTCGTTTATTTTCTCCAAAGCACTAAATGGAAACAAACCTACTTTACATTTTCTTTTTAAGGTTTTTGGCAGCATTGCAAGTTGAATTCAAATGTGCTTCACAGATATATGGAAATGCAGCTATTTAAGCATGTAGCTTAAAGGTTGAGGTTGGAATGGATTTCAAAAATGGTCGCACACACACAGCGGAAGGGAAGGAGAATGCCGTGTGAAATGGCAGCCTTGTACCTGCAGTCTGGGCTGCTGATAGACGTGTTTGGAAGGTGATTAACATCGATTAAAAGCAGGAAAATGAATTTCTCTGTAACGCCAAAGCAGTTTATTTCACTAGTGTTGACTTAGCTATCAGCTACCCACGAGTAACTCATACTACACTCAGTTTGCAGGCCCTCAAAGACGTTTCTCCAGATTCTGAAACCACAGCGGCTAACCTAGCGTTAGCGTAAATGCTACGTAAATACCTGATAAAGACAGGCTGCTTGTTAAACCACACTCTCTACTTGGTGTTTATTTGTGAAATAGAAAGGTAAATAGTAACATAACTAGTTATTTGTGCTCCTGAGTAGTTAGTAATGTTGATCACATACAATGAAAGAAACTGCAGTAAATATTTCACATCACAACATACTTAAGGTCAAAATCAAAGGGCAGCAAAAGAAAAAAGCCGAACAGAGCCACGAGGATAAAGAAGAAAACCTGAATCATCCATCAATGTACGCCCTTCCAGCTTTGTCTTTGTGCGTTCATATCAGCTGATCAATACTCTTTGATCTCTCTGTTTGTTAGAAACATGCATTCTCATCTCTTTGGTTTCTCTGAAGTCTTCATAAAAGAATCATCTTTCTAACTTATTTCAGTCCTTTTGTTTTGGTCCATCTTCTTCTGCTTCTACGACTGAAAACCCCACAAACACGACTCCTGTTTTCACAAACCGACTGATTCCAATATTAATGTTTCACCTGCTTTGTCTCTTCATGCGGCGTCTCTGCTTTGGTTGCCAAACTTGATCAGATTTATCATTAACATTCGCGGGCTGTCACTTGTCACACTGCGACAGTTCAGTTAATGCTTCCACACAATCAACCGTTCCACAAATAGCACAAAGAGGAATCAGATTACTGCTTTGTCATCCATCTAGCCAAACCTATATTGAAAATCATGCTTAGTGCCATATCTACAGGACAGACTTTATTGCTGCAGACAGTGTGAAAAATGGACCTTCAAAGAATGTATCTGCCTTTATTAGACTGAGAAAGGATTTAAAATCAGAGCTCTCAGGGCAAACAACATTAGGAAGGTTTATGCCGGCCTGTTTTATGTGCATTTTCTATTTGAGCATGAAAAAAAAATCCAACATCACTGAAAAGTTTTTCTGTATTATGCTGAGATGAAAAAGTGGAGGCAATGCAATGTAATGCAATGGAAGACTTATCTAATAAATCATCATGTCCAGCACCTGATCCACGTGAAAGATGAAAAAAAATCAAGTCAGCAACGAGAAAACCGTAATGTTCCTCAAACGGATGCATGAAACAAACACTTATTTTTACTATTTGAGATCGAATGGCACTTAATGAACCACATTATCTGGCTATGCTCTCATTTTCTGCACGTTTATCTCAACCATCCGTCCATTATCTTGACACCTTAATCCTCACTCGGTTGGTGGTGGGGGGCTGGAGTCTATCCCAGCTGACTCAGGGTGAAGGCAGGTTCACCTGGACAGGTAACCAGTCTATCACAGGGCTACACTTAGAGACAGACAACCAAGCACACTAACATTCACACCTGCGGACAATTTAGAATCACCAATTAACCTCAACATGTTTCTGGACGGGCTGCAAGGTGGAGAGGTGGTTAGCATCGTTGCCTCGCAGCAAGAAGGTCCTGGTTTGTGTCCCGGTGGGGGAATCTTTCTGCGTGGAGTCTCCATGTTCTCCCCGTGCAGCGTGGGTTCTCTGGCTTCCTCCCACAAGGTCCAGAAACATGCTGGAGGACGGAGGAAGCCAGGGAACACAGGGAGAACATGCAAACTCCACACAGAAAGATCCCGGGTGTCCTCACCAGGATGCGACCTTCTAGCTGTGAGGCAACGATGCTAGCCACCGCCCCACCTTGCATCCCGCATCTCAACCAACCAACTCCTAATATGTGCATTGTGGTAAGGAATGGAGTGAGATGTGCATATGTTTTCATTTTACAGACATTTTTGTTCCACTTTCCTAAAAATCTGGCTCAAATCTTTAAAGTGGAATTGTACGAGCTACTTATCTACAGTACTTGTGTTTCTTACAGTCGATGGAGTGCACCCTAGTTTGGCGAACCAGACGGAATACAGGCACGTGTTGGCGTCTAAATAAAGCTAAAACCAACGTGTCCAGCGCTCTGATGTTCTGGTGTAGCAGCAAACCGTATTTTAGCCAACTACAAAGAGGTCAACCTAATAAATAAAAACTACATCCGTTTCAGTGTGCCTCCACTTTACCTCACCGTCAGACAAGTCTTTCCTCAGGCGCTGCATTTTCTCATCCACTCAACTTCCATATTCCTACACATAAGTGCTCCTGTGCAGCCCACTGGTGCAACACTTCAAAGGAGCTGAGCTACTCCTTCAATATTTGTACTTTCTGGATGGAAACACGTCAAGTAATCAATAAGCACAAGGCTGCAAAATGCAAAGCTGTAACTACAAGCATGTATGACATCATAGTTTTTAAATTCAGCATTTAACCCTCTGAACTCCAAGCAGATTCTGGGTGTTTGTTTGCTAATGTCACACCTTTCCTCACTGTGGGCTCGTTTTTTACTGCAATATAAAGCCGTGCACCTCTATGGAAAAAGAACAAACATGGTGAGAAGTAGAGAGAACTCAGAAATGTGTGACCGAAGTAGAATGACATAAAACATAAAGAAAGAAAAACACTATGGTTGAATTTCTTTGATTATCTATTGATAAACTCATAAAAAGTGAAATCAACATGTACAACATTTTCCCTACAGGTGCTACCAATGCTGAAAAAATAATGGAGGCTCTACTATACTGTGCTATGCTATAGATATTTTACTACTTGTATTTCTAATTTGAGTCCATACTCGTCAACTCTCTGCTCTGAGGAAACACCGCCTGCAGTTCAGCTGAGAAGTCCCTAATTGGTGCATTCCATTTGTATTATTTTTAACAGGATCTGGTGCTAATGCATCATTTGTGGCAATATTTTTAAACGAGACATGCAGGATTAAGTGATTTTCGATGAAATATGACAATCTGAATATAAGATTTGTTACGTTTTCTGACCAAACAGCACGTCACAGATGAATAGTTCAAGGATGTAAATCAGAAAATGCAATAATTCTGTTGGTTTTTTACAGTTTACGGCTGATAATTTGTGTGATTTTAGAAAAATATTATTTAATTTGGATATCAGGTATTCTGAGTGGCATCCACAGCAGGTTATAGGAGAGGTCAAACTGAGGTTAAAGTAACAAAAAAAAAAGAGTATTTATGATATTTAAATAAAGGCCCAGTGATGTACAGAGGAGTCTGTATCGCAGCCCCTCACTGGGTGAATTCACATCAGGAAACATGAGGCTGTGAGACAGATGTCATCGATTGGATTTTAAAGGGAAGCTGGGATGTTTAGAGAGCTCCGTCCTCCTCCTCCTCCTCCTCCTGCCTGCATCTCTTTTTCCCTTTTTCTGCCTCTTCCTCTGTTTCGCCTTTGAACTCAGCCAGCTTCAGTCCCGGCTCAGAGGAAGGAAAGACGAAAGGAAAGAAGAGGAAAGAGGAGAGCGGAGGGAGGAGGGATGGAGGGGGAGGGCAGTTCACTTCCTACCAAACCTCCAGCAGTTAAGCATCTGAGAGGAGATGAGCTTTCTCACACACACACACATGCAGCTGCCAAGTCCTGTTACATTAATTAACAATTAAGGTCAAAGGGCGACGAGTCTTTACAGCAGGTAAAGTCAAACGTCCACTTTGCTGCACTTGTCCTCTTCAAGTTTACCTTTTATGGAAATTTCCTACCAAAATAAAGTGACACAAAAAAATGTAACTCCAGCCACATGAAAACACCAAACGACTCAATCAATATTTGATTTCAGCCCGACCTCATTTCTACATTTCTCTTCAGATTTATACATGCGATGTAGAAATTGTTCTTGTCATTAGATAAATGGTGTGTTTTTTTCCCTTCCCTGTGAAAAGTATTGATCACATGCTTGAGCTGAAGATGAAATGAATCCACGCAGGATGTGGTAAACGGCCGTCATCCAATACGGGAGAGGCAGCAGGGTTTGACTGCAGGAAGCAGCCATATTGATTCCTGTGAGTGTGCGCTGGTTTCTGCGAGTGGCGTTCATCGGGTCTCTTCGGGATCTTCCTCGAAACGCAGCGTTGAATCAATGAGTTATTAAATACTTAAGATAATTCTAAAATCCATTAAGATAAAAGCTCGCCTTAGCCTTTCATATGGATCAGTGGCAGGAAGAGTGTGAGCGTCGACAGAAAACGATCCAGGAGTTGGGAACATGAGTGCAGCTAACGAGGATCATAACCATCAATGTTTTGTATTTAACATTTTGCTTTATTATATCAACCACCAACGATTTAAAACGTCTGTCTCTTTTCCCATCGGGGCAACGTTTGGCTTAGAGCTTCAAAAACCAGTACACGTATGTAGCAGGTCGGGACGCACAAAAAAGTCCATTAAATAGGCTGTACTGCATTCTCGGCCTGACCCGCTAGGCTAGAGGATGGTGATGAGAAGGCTAGGTCCTGGTGCATCCTCGGCCTAGTCACCTAAGTCGGACTAGGGGATGTAGAATTTGGGGGGTGTGGAGAATTTGAAGGAGCCCAATTGATTTTGGGGGGAAAAAAAGATTTGTCGCGTGTGGTGTGGTATGGGGTGTTGTATGGGTGAGGCTAGTCCTCATAGAAGACTGAGCTACGTTTAAGGTCCTGAGGCCCTGGACCACCACACCCCGCGTGCTGTTCCTAGAGTCCGAACCCGGGGGGGCCGCATAATCACCACCTATGCAGGTTAACAGATCGTTTGTTGACACCATTAGGTTGCCGCAACCTGCCCAGATAGGTTTGTAGAACTTGGTTGAGGACGCCGGGACGAGTACTTTTTCAACAAGCGCAGGACCAGCCATGGCGAGCCATTGTCTTCCAGAGATCCTCCAGCACCTGATTTAAGCTTTATTCTAAGGTTATTATGAGTAATTTAAGGATAATTGCAGGGTAAAAATCTTTAAAAAAAAAAAAAAAAACCTAAATAAAAGGCTTAAAGAAGTCCACAAGTATCTAAAATGTTTTTAGAGGAAAATTAATTCAAACATGGATTTAAGGTTATAAAGTTTTATTTATAAGCTAATCCTGTGTCCCATACACCGTACGTCCCCAGGTAACCTTTTGGTTGGAGAGGGGGGTGGGGTTTAAGTGGGCTGGCGTCTATATTGGTGGTGTCCTCCTTGGTCGCGGTTCTAAGTTTTAAAAAAAACGCATTATTGTCTTTCAGTGTGCAGCTAAACAGTGTGTATATTCTTATTCTAGCGTTGTCAGTTTGTTTTTTGTTCATCAAGTGTGTAGAAATTGTCAAAAGGGTGGGTAAATGTTTTACCCATGATGCTTAGCGGTGGTGAATTCAAACGAGGGGGCGTGTCCCAGTGGGATTGTGACAGGTGAGAACCATTGGGAGTCAGTCAGGTGTAGATCGTGATAGGTGTCTGTGATCTGGGGGTTGATCATGTAGTGTCTGGATGTGTTACAGAGGTGGTTCGATCTTTGGAGCAAAGACCATGGATGTGATTTGATCATCATTTAGCATCGCTTCTTGCAGTTTTAATTTATTTTGATTGTGAACTGAAATTGAAATCTGCAGGAGAACTTTGTAAAGATCGCGGCTATATGACATATTTCCTGCCCTTCCCCCTAAAAAGTCCGCTTACAGTTACAGTTGAACCTGGAAACATAAAACCAATCGTGTTTTTTAGGACAGGATTTCTGAAATGATGACTTAAAAGAGAATTCCCATTTATTTCAACTCATATTCCCTCATATTGTGGCTCTATGTGCGGTGCTAACCAACAGTCAGGACTTCTGTTGCATCCAACCCCACAGAGAAGTCACACATGGAAACAGTGGCATGTGCAGATCACCTACAAACAAAATGTTGGCTCAGGTGGGTAAAAACCTTGAGAAATCTACAGCAAGCTCGTGTTAATTGCCTCCCACTGAATCTCTACCATGAGAGTAAACACTGAGCGTGACTTATGGAGATGCAATCGCCAAATCAATGGGAAATACAGCAGGCTGAAACAAACAGGAATTCTGTTTTACTAAAAAGGATCAAGAAACCTTCGCAGCTTTTCCGTTTCATTTGAGAACATGTCACCAAGCCCATCAGAGTGAATGTGAGATTACTTTTTTCCATCCAATGCTCAAGGTCGTATATCAGTGCTCCCCATGTTCATGACGCTTTACATGGATCAATGCAAAGCCAACATGGATGACTGCCTGGTTACACGGCCTCCTTTGATCCATTATTAATAACGCCGAAGCACGGCTTTTGTGTGTTTCGCGTGTTCAAGAGACAGAAACTGATTCCTCGGAGGGTTTTCTTGTGCACACAGCGTACAATATATCACCGGCAGTTGCTACGAGAGAAACCGTCCTTGGCAAACCTCCTGGAAAAAAGTTTTTAGTGTCACAATTCCGGCTTGTTATTAATGTAGTAGGTGATTAATGCTGCAGCGATGAAACCATCGTCGTAATCGTCCTCCTCGTCCTGAACAAAAACTTTCGTCGACTCGTGTCATCGTGGTTGTCATCAGTCAAAATGAAGCAGGAGTGAGTCACTTTCACTTCATGGTTGCCCTTCTGCTTCCATTCAAGGTCCCCCTCTTCAAAATCAGTCTGAGCTGTGCTATGCAAAAGCTGCCAGCCTCCTTAAAAATCACAGCATTAACTTTCCCCACGCGTCAAATCCAAGTTCCATTAACATTCAATCACACAAAAACAAGAGCTGCTAGCCACACCTACACCAAGGAATGGTTTGAAGCCTCTTAATCTTACACACAGATGTAAAAATCTCAAAGAAAGCTTGCCAAGTTCATCCTCTCGATCGAAGCAGGTAAACACAAACCGGTGAATCAATCTTTTAGGTAAACAATGACCAAGGATAGGCTGCAGGATGCTCGAGTCGGGGATTGCGTTGGCTCTGGTACGAATGGAATAAGCGACAAAAGCTGAGAAACACTGCAAACGCTCGATACAGTTTACAGTTTAAATAAAATGCTGTTATGAGGACATGGTATCAAACTATATCACAGCCAAAAGCGACAGAGATTGGCTCGTGAACTGTCTGTTTAAGCTCTGATTTGACAATTCAGGGAAGGAGGTAAACAGTTATTAGAACTCAAGTGTGAGGAGCTATCATCTGGTTCCAAAAATAAAAAAAATATCTAATTTTCCCTTTTTAAAAAAAGCCAGATGACTCAAAGTTGTGGCACTTTGACAATTTAATTGTAACCCTGTCTCCCAAACATGACATTTCTCTATAACTGAACTACATTATCATTTTTGAGGCAAAGGTGTTTTCTGCCAGTTTGTTAGTGACACGTTCTAAATAATGATCAAATCAACAAGAATTGCTTTTTGTTTTATTACTTCGCTGTCGCTCCTTTAAGCCAAACAATCACACATTGGAATGGAAAATGGAGAAGCAGATTCAAACATGTAGTGAATGACTTGTATTTAAGGCTAACCTAAAACTAAAACTGCACTAAAGCCAACCAAACAGCAAGTGGATGTCCAGTCTCTGACCCTCTGGAAGCCTTACAGAGACTTTGTGGTTTTGCCAGTCTTTAGTGCAAAAAACACGTTTCAGAACTAAATGTCTGTCAAAAACTAGCTGAGAATGCAGTTTAGCTATACAGGAATATGATTACAGCGTTCCTAACTGGCATGGAAGTGCCATCATCATCAGCCGAAATGATCAGCAACTGCGATAAAAAAACATTGGTTCTTTGATAAAAAGTTGAAGGTAAAAGCAACACAGACACATCCAAACACTAAGTGTAACTCTGTTGACTTTTTATTTCAGGGTGAGTCCTGTTAGAACTGTGCAGCTGTGGCACCACCTTTGATCAACTGCAGCTATTAAGCATTTTGAATTTCCAAATGTTCCAATTTATAACATCTGTAGTGACAACAAAGGTCAAAGATACTGTCATATTTAGAGCTATTGATGCTAAAACATGGGGTTTAAATGGGGCTACAACACAAACAAAATCAAAATGTGACTACAAACAGAAACCAGTCAACATTCAGTGGGCTCATCCACAAGTGCTCGTTAGCTTGGAAATGCTACAGGCTAAAGGTGGAAATTCTGAAATAAAAACACAAGAATCTGCTTCATTCTCAGGCTGTTTTTGGCTTACACTAAATGACAGTAAAAAACCGCTCACTCTGGAAGCGAAGGTAACAACACAGAGAAGGCGATTTTCATTTAATGGGACTATTAAGGCATCTCTTAAGGGACCTCTTTGAATATCTGACATTAAAGCAACACGAGGCAATTTCACATGCTGGCAGCAGCAAATGGAAGCGAGAGATAAGTGTTTGAAATTTAATGAGTTTAGTCGTCAGAAATACAACAATGTGACTTCAGTAAATTGCACTTGGTCTGCTTAACCAATACAGCGGCACAAGGACACTACAGGAACAATCCAGGGAAAGGTCAAATGTTGGTGTTAGCTTTGTCAGAGCAGAGATCTTTCATGTTCTGCACGCTTGGTATATAGTAATTATCTGAAGCTATATCAAACACCCTCACTCTTCAGTGGTCCAAAGCGCCTTCCAGGAAACACAGTTGTTGGCATCAGGAGCTTCATTACCCAGAAATCTTGTAATATAAATTCAGGAATCTCACACTAAGTGCCCAGATTTCACAAATTCCTTGTGGCCTGGGAGAGAAGAGATGGTAAACTGTTTTTGCAGCTGGATCTTGTTTTTTCCTTTGGACGATTGTTGGATGGAGTTCATTTCATTTTTGAGGTTGCCACTTCTCGTGGATGGAGTCCCAGCAGGGTCCGTATCCGTCGCTTTCCATCGAGCAAACCTCCCAATCTGTTGAGCTTTTTTCCTGAATGGCCTACACATGATCTTTCAGGTGTTTCTGAGGCACCTGATTAGATGATGCAGGATGTTCTCAAGCGCCTTGGGAATTTCTCATCGGGTTACTTCCTAATTTTCCAGATGGTTGGGGAAATCCCCAGAGTTTGCCGTGAAATATGCAGAATGACAGCGGAGGTACAGTCTTTCCCTTGTTTAATTGAGTTTCAGTTTTTGGGCCCCCACCTTGTGGGGACTTTGAGTCATCCATAACCTCACTGAGTTTTAATTGCTTTTGGCTGTGGAGCGCCTCGGGGAGAAAACTGGCAGCTGTACAGGATTCCTGCGTTAGGAGGTACTCAAACACACTTCCACTGTGCTAAAAGGCTTCATTGCACTCATCATGCAGAGAATGAGGAGATTTCTAAACAAAGTGTGCCATGGATACATCAATCCTAATGTGCTGCAGTGCTACAAGCCTCTCTTTGTCCATATTAGAGTGTCAAATGTGTTAATTTTTGCCATTTTAGAGAGTGCACTCAAACCCTGTCTCTGCTTCACATCTACTGCCTGCAACAACTAATTAACAAGGCAATTATGGTACATTTCTAGCTCACATAATCATCATGATTACGTAGCAGAAAAGCTATTTGAAAGGCTCGTGTTGGCTTCTGAATGTTGTGTTACACACAAATTCACTGTCTCCACTATTGAACTGCTGCCTGAAAAAGAAGCTGCTTCACTCCTTTGTCTCTCGGTGTTAAAAGAAGATCCTTGGGGGTTTTTTTTATTTTTTTCTCCTCCGGTAGCTTTTGTGCTTCTCTCTGCTGTGACGCCCCCACCAGAGGTAGCTCCTTAAATACACAAAGTAGTGCTGCAGCTTTCTTATTTCACCTTGATTCCAATGAGCGCATTCATTGCAAACAGCCTTTAACAGCTTTTGGTGGAAGCGTAAGCAAAAGATGCTCTCTCTGAGCTCGGCAAGCTGCAGGCTGCTCTCTGCCACGCAGTAACATGCATGTGAATGTGTCTAAGAAGCTTTCTAATAATAGTGTTGCTGTGGCTTCTTCCATCTGTGATCCATCCTCAATCTGTGGCTTTGCTCAGAGATGACTGATAGGTGAAGAGTCAGTAGGCTGCATGCAGCTGATAAGCCAAGTCTGTGCACAACCCCATGGACCCACCTCTAATCTCCACACTCAGTTTGATTCAGAGCTTTCTGTGTGTTTCTGTATGTGTGTGTGCGCATTAGGTCACCTAACCTTGACAGTTTTTCTTTTCTTTTTTTTGCAGAGACTGAAGAGATACTATCATGGTAGCTTAAAGTGGAAGAGCAAACACAGAGCCACAGAGTTTACACTTTGCCCTTTGGAACTGTAATGTGGTGAAAACGCTGCAGTGATTTATGGAAAAGGCCCTTTTTAATCTCACTGATAGAACAGCTTAGTAGGTTTATTGCCAGTTAAGTGTTCTGTCCAGAGAGATATTAATAATTAATCGCTGATTTAAAGCTTTTCAAATATTTAAACCTATAAATGCAGAAGACAAGGGACGTGTGGTGTAAAGGCTTTCCGGGCGGTGTGATTTTATTATCAGCTCAAGGCCGTGAGCACATACACCTGAATTGATCTGTGAAGGTCTACATGCAACCCAAGATTCGTGACCAGATGGACTGTCCACACTGCCAGCGCCCGTCTGACCGCACATGTGCCAGGAAAACTAGTGGTTCACAATATCTTGCTTTTTAAACAGACAGAGTTACAGGTAAAGTAACGGCCCTTTCACACTGAATGCAAAAACAGCACCGCCACGCTCCACAACCCATTCTTATAAATACCTTCGAACAAAGCTCACGTGCTGGACATTCAGAATCAGAATCAGAAGAAGCTTTTTTATTGCCAAGTGAGCACGCACACACAAGGAATCTGGCGTAGAGACCGGTACACAACAATAACAAGACAGGAATAGATGCAGAAATCTAGCTCTAAGAAATTCTAAATAAAATATGTAAAAGAAAAGCATGCAAGTACTACGTAAATAAAAAATACTGTGAAAAGAGACGTAAACTTCAGCAGGCTTGCATGTAAAGCGTTGTTCATTTTGACTCCTGAGCATACATTGAGCCCAGTACAAACCGCCGTATGGCTCAGCTGGCTATCTGTTGCTGCTAACATTCAGATCCAGAAGGACTGTACTTACACATGCTTCCTTCAAAACTAAAAACAGTCTTTATCACAGACACTCCCCTGCTGTACATGTATACATACATTCTAATTGGTGAATACTGACAGGATTCCTGGAAGTTGGTACAACTGTGTGTGTGGACATCTGTTCCAGCTGTTTCTAGCAGCTGAACCAACGTCACCTGCAGTGATCGAGGCTCTCCATCATGTAGAGAAGGTATGCAGGTAATCTCACTGTTATATATATTCAGCAGTATTACAGGTAACTACTGAAAGCTGCAGCCTGCTGTTTAAAGGGAACAAAACTAATTGTTCCATCTGTCCGACACGTCTAATTCTTAATTTGTGCTGTTGGATGTAACCTGGAAGTTGTGCAGCTGTTTTCTGTGCGGCTTTTCTCACGTCAATCACTGAACAGCAACAGAAGGGAGTAGAATTTAAAAAGGAGTAATTCATAATTCAAGGTGTTTATCTTTCCTAATTCTTATGTACGTGTATGAGTAGTGAGAAATGGTTAGCTGGTTTGAAAAAACTCCACTTCATTCAATTAAATTCAAGGATGAAATATTGTTCCTGTAAAGATTATAGAAACTGTTTAATATCTGTGTCCCTAGTCACAAAGTAGAGTAATATCTACAGAGTGTATTTTTAGCTTTCTGCAGATTGAGACTGGTGTCTTGTATTTTGGAGAAATTGCTCCAATGACTAAAACTGTTCCAGACAATAAATGCTAATTGTACTTTTAGTTCAGTTGCTCCTAACCGAAGAGTAGGAACTTTCACAAGAGTTTTCATGAAGAATCTGTATCCATCCACAGGTTCTTTGAGCTAAAAACGACGCTAACATGTAATGTTTAATAGGCAGAATGTTAGAGCATTTCCACAGTCAGACACAGGAAACAGATAAAAGGAATAAACTGTGACTCACGACAACATACACTCGTTTTAAAAAAATCAAATGGACGAGTTAAAATTCTAACCCAATGATAGAAAATTAAGGATTACAAAAGTCATTACGATTCATCGTCTGTGGATGAATACAGTCTGTATACAGTTACTGAGGTTGTGAGATGAAAATGAGAGGTCCAGAATAACAACATTTGAACAAACTACATTCTACCACAAAAAATTAGGGTCACTTTTCTGCAGTTTAGGGATCATTATGAATCTTCCCCCGAGGATTATGAATGTCTGTATAAAATTTTTGAGCTTGTAAAATGAAAATAAGATATCCCAGAACTGAATTTAAACAAACTAAACTCAGATTACTCAAACTACAACAAATTATAGTCACTTTTTAGCCATTTAATTCAATTATTTCTGTTTTCTTCAAGTGCCAAACTCACAATAAAAAGGTGAAAGGTCCATATCTGACCTTGGCAAAAGGTTCATCCTCTTTGTAAAGGGTTATGTTAATTATGCTGCATCTCTAGCCACTGCTCCATTATTATATTTTAGAGGCTACATCAACACTACATCTTACATTTAAATCACACAGCTCCATTTCAGACAAAATCCCTGCGCATACTACACTTAAAAACATGGATCACATAACCATTCAGGGTTCCTCACTTGAAGAAAATACAATGGAGGGAGAAAAGCAATGGCAAAAATTAAGAGTACAGATTTCTCTAATAGCACAACAGCTGCTGTGACAACATGGTCAGCCTCATTCCTTATCCACGCTGAATGAACTAATGGTAGTCGAGGCTGATGTCTTTGTTTTCTTCCATAAAACGATCACGTGGTAGGAGTGCGACAAATTAGGGAACAAAACTAGTGACAGTGAGGTCCAATCAGAAAGCGAGCATTGGTGTCTGTGTCACCATTTCCAAACATTTGCAACCACAGAGTTTTCAAACTAAACAGGGTCAGCAGCCAAAAGTCTCAGGTGTAGGTTCCTAAAACGCCTGACGTAGTGTGGACAGCAGGTGTAAACATTTTACAATGAATCAGTGTGTCTGTTGCCTGAGAGCATGTGGAAATGCCACGATGCTCTTTTACTATCTGCAATCAACCATTAAAATTACTTGTATGCGTATTTTTGGGTGCGTGTTGTTAAACCGATTTGAGGTTTTTTTTTTCTGTCCCGCCTTCACACAACACTATTAGAGAGGCTCTCTGCTGAGCCAGTTCATCTGAATGCACTACAGTCCCTGAACAAACAGCCTCAGCAGGGACGTAATTGTGAGTTAATGGCCTGAGACAGGACACGTACCAAAAGAAAGTTTGATTAAGAAGGTGATCATCAGCCATCCCTACAATGCATAAACAGTACGTTAGGATGATGTTTAGCTTTAGCACAGACACTACCTGTGAGGCATTTCTAGAGCACAGCAAATTTCCAGTCTCATAAGAAAATGATTTCCCCATTCAGCATGTTTATTTCTGTGCAACCACACACATTCTTGCACAATGAGCTTGTTAGCATGGGTAAAAAAAAAAAAAATGCCATCCTCCGACAATGAAATCATGTCATAGCTTCCTTTTCTCGAACGTAACGCGATTCTAAGACAGTCACAGCTCATCAGAGGAAAACAATGGCCACAAGCAAAGATGAGCTTTATAAGCAAATTGAGTTACAGCTCAGCAAAACAAACGCACCGCAGGGTTTCAGCAGCACACCAGGAGTGGCTGACAACTGATAAGCGTCTTTGGCTCGGTGTAGCTGCGGTGGCGCAGCAGGGGGTTTGGGTGGGGAGGTGTGAGAGCGTTGGGTGTTGATGGGTAACGGGCATGCCAGGGACTCATCCGGAGCTGATTCATGCTAATCAGGGCAGGTGGGAGTCCTGTGAGCTTTTTTGTTATTGGTGAAGTAAACACACTCAGCAGGAGGGGGAGTCACTCTGTGTGGCTCGGCTTCACACCACACACACACATCAAGTGGTTTTTCTGATGCTCCACTTTCTCTAGAATCTTTAGGGGGTCCTCCACTCACGGAGATACTGTAAATTAACTAACAAATAAACAAACCCACACTCATTGGTGTTCATGGAGACCGGCTGGAATTTGGATTAGCTGTGACCCAAGTGTGTGTGTGTGTGTGTGTGTGGCCAATGCCAAGTCTGGGACTGCTAGACAGGATGTAGTGATGGCTGAGGTTAACGAGGTTAAAGCCTGGAGGAGAGGCTGCTGTTAAGAGATGGACGCGAGAGGGAAGACAAGGGGTGACTCATAAAATACACATTTGTCTAGCTAATAAAAAAAGAGACCACCACAGTGCAAAGGTAAGCAGTATTTGCGGCTGATAACCACAGTGTTACGCAAACAGTAGAAGAGGACCAGATTCAGAATGATGGGAGCCGAGAGAATGATCAACCACAGTGTAACAGAACAGAGGAACACTTTAGATTTTATCTGTATATAATTAACTATAATATACAATAAACAAACAAGATTCAGGTAATGATCGGAATCACAATCAACCAGAGAGCAATGCATATGAATACAAAAATTAAAACAAAATAAACTGTGCGCACTTAAAAAGAAAAAAATAAAGAAAACCCTGGGTATTTCTCAAAGTCCTTGTAAGAGTCACAATTCCACTTCGTTTGCATGAAGGGAGGCAAGTCGGTTACTTGCTTGTGGCGCTGGATGTGTGTGAACAGTTCAATCCTACCGTACTCAAAGTTGGGGGTGATAACAGGAGGGTTCTATAGTTCACAGTAGTCCCTCTACCAGCAACAGGTTCGGCATCTTGTGGGCTGGGCTCGCCATCCAGTACTGGAAACGGTCTCTCTGGAATGTCTGAAATCTGGTCTCAATGTCTGCAATCCTCTTGGGTAGCGCTCAGATCTACTCTCAGCTCTTCTGAGGAACACTCCAACTGAAACCTGACCTGTAAATAAGGTCAACAGAAAATTACCTCTAAGCTAATTCAATAGCATGTTATAGACCTTTATGAAATCAACTTATTACTCCAATTTAACTGTCTGTAGTACAAAACAGATAATTCATCACAATAATTAGTTCTGAGAGCTAATGCTGTCAGCAAAAATTCACTTGAAGCAAGTCAATATAATGGAAAACATAAAACCACTGATGCAACCTTAACTGTAGAAAACACCAGCAAAGTACATATTAACCAGCACCTGCAGTTAAGCGAACTAATAGCTTTAAAAGTGGTTAAAAATGAAATAAACAAGTGTCTTAAATGAAAAAAAAACATGACTGAACATGTCTGCTAATCAGCAATATCTCCTAAACTCTTTACAAATTCAACATTCAAGTCGCGAATACTTCCAGTACATTCTATTGGGCTGTGACGCATTTTAATTAGCATTTAAGCTAGCAGAATCTTATAGCACTAACATTTTAGCAGAAGTCAATGGGGTTTAACATGGCAAAAAATTAGCATGGTGGCTAGCGGACTTTCAGGCCACAGTTTGTTACGTGTCCCAGAATATAAACTGACTCAACTCACCAGTGCGACAATGGCGACGGGCGTCAGTGTTTTTACAAAACAAAATGTCCTCCTTCTCCATCCTTGGTCACTTCTGTAATGAATCTCTGCCCTCATCAATGATACAGCGCTAATTAGCGCGTTGCCGTTTGACCTTGGCTGACCAGTGGACAGTCAGGAGGCGGGCTGAAGCTTCTGATTGGCCAGAGTCAGTGTAAACCTGGTTTCATTGGCTGTTAGCCACGCTCATCACACAAACTTTTTTTTTTTTTTTTTAATCCGAGACCACATTAGTTTATATGTGTAATATTAAATATTTTTAATAAGAACTTACTTGCTTTTGTTTAACATACAGATATGTATTTATTCACTTTTTATTTGCTCATCTAACAACTCTGGGCGACACAAGCAACATGTAGACAAAGCTGTTGACCACTTGACCAATCACAAGTGTCCTATGCCAGTATTAAACTTTAGGAAAAAACCACAGACTGTATATAAAAGATGAACGTAGTCGCCGGGTCTGAAAAGTGAAGCCAATGTGGACGACCAAAGAACCTGCATTCCTTCGAACAACCAGCAGGGGGCGACTCCACTGGTTCCAAAAAGAAGACTGATTGCATAGAAGACTATGAAAAAATAATCCTAACTCCCGATTTCTTTATTGCCTTAGTAAACATTTTATTCATGTGTTCATGGTCTCAATCACTAGTTTCGATACTTACTGAACACAGAATTATGTCATTTTTAAAATTATGGTCCCATTTAGAGTAAGTAGGGTTGTAGGGCAGGGTACCCTTTCAATTTACAAATCACTATTGTGTCATCATGCACTGAATCCTCGAGTTCTCAGACAGACCCTGTGCTTGAAAAAGACCAAGATAGCGAAATTCCAAATTCGAGGATTCAAAACAGGAGTCCACAAACCAATAGGATCCATCTTCACGTGTAGTCCAACATACAGTATCTGGAAAAAGACCTGCAGTTTGATTTTCAGTATTGCATGTGTTATATTATGTCCCCTTAGTATAAAGTAGTTGTTGATTTTTTTGTATATTAGCTGGTGTAAAAATAATATTTAGTATGGATTATGTATGGTAACATCAGCGTGTATTATACATGTACTGGTTGGGCACAATCTAAGCTCAGCATGCTAACATTTGTTAACTAGCACTAAACATAACAGTACAGCTCATGCTAATGAGAGTACCATTAGTTTTGCAGGTATTTGGTTATAACACAAAGCAAGCAAACTCAATTCTGACCTGATGGTGAAGCTAGCAACGTTGAGGAATTAGCAAAGGACTTACAAACACAAATGTTTCTATCAAATTAGCAATCCCTCCAACTGTGGTCGAGACATCTCACTTAAAAACACAATCTCATGACCTCATGGTAAAGATGACAAACCACCAAAGGGTTCATCTGCTGGGATTAAGAATATTTGCAGAGGATTTTATGGTAGTTCGTCGAGCAGTTGTTGAGTTGTTTCCCAAAGTGGAAGAGCTCCCACTATCAAGGTCTGGACCTTACATGAGGTCATGCAGATTTACAATATTTATACATTTATGTTTGACAAAAATGTGCTCGAAACAGACTCAGGAAGATCTTCCAACCTAAAACTAGGATCACAGGCGGCATCGTTTAGACTGTTAATGGATGGGACCACAAAAAACGAATCCGCCATGTGTCCTAGATAATTAGACAGTTTGATTGCCATGAAGTTGATACATTAAGCAGGCAACGGGGACTCTTCTGACAAAATGCTCCGACATGTGTCGAGTCAGTCAACGTTTGGCCTCCGACCAAAAAGGCCAAGGCGGGGAGCAGATGGCAAGGAGAGGAGAAATGCAGGAGGTCAGTGGTCTGGATGTAGCCCACGGTGAGGCTCAGGCATATGGCAGACCTGACCAGGGAGAAGAAGGGAGGATGCTGGAGAAAGCTGAGGGAAACCAGTTCACCAGAATATAAAAACCCAGTTTAATGTCGATTTATAAATGTCAAAATGAGCTTTGTAATCCAAGCTCACTTCCTGCCAAAATCCACTAAAAAACCTGGCTCTGGTTGTCCTGCTGGCAAACTCTGAACCCAATAAAACATGAGTCAGGAACTTTCTCCACAGAAAAATTCCACCAAGGAGCATAAAAAAAGGGTTTTCTGTTGTTCTCACAGTCCTCTAAACACAGTTCCCCACGGAGGGCAGCAGCAAGCCAGCAAGTTTTCACTTTCGCTGAAATACGAGCTGATTGGTGGATTGCATGAACGCTGAAGTGGAAAGAGACGCTTAATTAGTAAAATGTCTGCAAGACGCAACATAATCATATATAACTAAGAAACATTCACGACTCAGCCAACAATCAGTCGTGTTTTATGTTCTGTGGGAAAACGGCAAACAGGAATGTGATATTGACAACAGATAAAAATGCAGATTTGAACATCTGGATACACAGTCCTGAGTTTTAGAAAGTCTTTTGAAAGAAGAGATCAGTTTTCTTACAAGGGCAGTTAAATCTGTTTGCAAAATACCACAACACTGCTCAGTTCAGTGCATTGAGGGCCGCGATCCTGCATGTTTTAGATGTTTCCCTCTTCCAACACACCTGATTCAAATGATCAGGATCGTTATCAGGCTTCTGCGGAGCTTGATGATGAGCTGACCATTTGAATCAGGTGTGTTGGAAGAGGGGAAACACATAAAACATGCAGGATTGCGGCCCTTGAGGACCGGAGTTCGACACCCCTGCAAGACCAGGAGCTAATGGTGGCTAATGTTAGCTAATGTTAGCAAACTTTAAACAGATATACAGACATAACTGCGCATAAATGCCACCAGGTGCTACACGACACTAAGAGGCTACAGCTATGCTAGCAACTCTGTGAGGCTATGCTAAGGGATACCTTGAGCTAACTGTGGAATGCTAAATGCCCGTTGTGATTATCAGTATTCAAAACTTAGTGTGTTAGCATGCTAACATTGCTAATTAGCGCCACAGAGATCACTAAAACTTGATGGTTATGTGCTGAATAGTTACTAAAACATTTTACTTCATATGTCAGTGTCATCTCTGCAAACTAAATGACATGTTTTGACATTTTTTTTCTACATATAAGAGAATGATTTTAATGCATATTGTAAATGAGAAAATGGGACAGCATAGATTGGAACACCTGGAAACAATAAAAACATTTAACGGTGACATTTATCAATATTCAGGGATGATGTTGATGTCATCAGCCGATAAAGGCATTAAAATAAAATATTACCATTGGCCCAAAGTTAACTTTGAGCAGCAAGTAAGCCCAAAATGTGCTGTTTTGTTTGAAATATCACAATATTGCGCATCCCTAGTTATATTTACCTTAATTTGTTATATTGCATATGTGTTGTATTGTCCTACATGTGTCTGCAGCCATGCTTCCATCCAAATGACGGTGGGATAAACAGTTGGTGGTGCTAATTCTCCATCTGGGTGCCTCCAAGCCGTTGCAAAAGAGGAATGAAAAGACGAGTCAAACCTCAAACATGCAAAAAATGCAGAAAACCAGATGGAAATGTGGTAGTTGGATCATAATTATTTGTGCTAGTTCTGTTTTATAGATATACTTTTCCAACTCAGCCCAGCATAAAAACTTTTTATTTTTGCAATAATTTGTACTTTTTTTTTTTTGCCCCCGCTGATTTCTGGAGTTTTCTCACAAATTAAAGTCGATGGATAGAAACTTTTTCTTCTCATTTCTTCACACGTCCCTGAATCACTTCTGTTCTGAATACATGGAGAAGAACACATGTGCTTTGTAAACCCAAAGAATGAGCTGATAATGCAAATTTTCCACACTGCATGATTTTCTCTTTATTTATGACTGAAGCTTTTCTCTGCACCAAAGAGCTGACACAATTCCTGGAGTATGTTTCAGGATTGAGTATTTTTTCACATTGTTCCCAGCTCGAGTAAAATATTCGTAAACTTGCTTCGCGAAATTTAGTCAAAGCATTATCTGAGTGAAGCCACTGTTGCGTTCCCAGCTTCCACACCGTTCCCCTGCCTAGTTGTGTCAGCATTTTAGATTAAGCCCCGTGTTGCACCGGTTCATTCATAATGAACTAAAGGCTTGTCATTAAGCCCAAGCCGTCTGCGTGCCACAGAGCCGCAGGGAACACGTTCTTCTCTTCATCCTCTTTTCTCAAGACCTTCAGCCCGAGTCCAGCACCAGATTTTTCTGTACAAAAAAAAGGGAAAAAAAAGCCCATTGTTTTGCTTTCAGCTTGTCTCTATATTACAGCTGTGCATGACTGATTGTCTGAGGCAGCAGGATTGGATGGGAACAATGCAGCACCAGTTTAGACCTATTGATCTACACGCTCCCAGTCTGTGTCCGTCCCAGCTGGTCCTGCAGGAAAATAGGGAGACTGCATGTGGGGGGGTCACCACACATACACTCACAACTTGGGGAAGCCAGCGGATTTAAATTCAGCCAAACAGTGTGTGAGAACATTCAGATTTATCGAGCTGCTGCGTGCAACATAACAACTCACTTCCACCTCGACTTCACCCGGCTCAATATCAGACAGTCGATCGCACATATGAAAAGCAATATGCGGGTGATAGATCATCGCTGCTGCTCAATCGAGTTGTTGCTTTTGCCAAAGCAGTTCATCCGGGCAATTTTATTTCTTAATCAAGATGAAAAAAGAAGCTGCTTTGGTCCTGCAGCGACGGTGATGAATAGTGTCCTTCTCCCTCTAAGCCTGTTAGCGCTGACGGATCGAGACATTTGTTCTGTTTTGCAGTGGAGAGTGGGAACGGGGTCTCTGGCTTCATATTAAAACAATTCATCAAAACTATATGCAGGAAACCCAGAGTGATGGTTAAAACACTCTTCAGACGGTTCGGTCCAAAATCAAATCAGCAATCGAATCGACTAAAACTTGAGCTTTTTGTGCTGCAAAAGTAAGAAAAATGTCCAACGAAGAACAGCATCCTGTAGAAAGTGGAACCGCTTCCAGCTACGTTTCAAAGCACCCAGTTTGTCACCTGTCAGATTAACGGAGCGGGAGGCAGGTGTAAACAAAAGAATATGACGACGAGATTCTCTAATCTCTTTTCTTCGCACAATTTCTGCCTTTTGGAAGCGAGCTGCCAAAGGCTACAATGCAGCTCAACCTTTTCAATGAGCCAGATAGGAGTGGCTGCTTGTCACATTTCTCACACATAAATGCCACCTCAGTGTGTGTGTGTGTGTGTGTGTGTGTGTGAGTCACGACTGTGTCAGTCTATTTGTCACTGAGAGTTTTATATTAAACAGCACCATAAAGCTGCAGCCCTGCTAGCGGCTGTGTGAGGCAATGCTAAGTGGTGCTCTGAGTTAAACGCTAACATCAGCGAGCTCACAGTGACAGAGTTAAGTGGCTGGTGCTTGACAGGAACAACGTTTACCATGCTTAGCACCTTAGCTTAGCATGTTAGCATTGGCCAATTAGCACTACAGGAGTCACTAAGTAGGTCTATAGTACGTAGGGATGTCACAATCATGTTTTGTTTTTGTTTTTTTTGCCTCCAATCATATTCAAGTAGGTCTGTGAAGATTCTCAGTCCTCCAGGTCGTGGTTGTTCTCGTGGATTAATCGTAGCAATTGGACTTGCTTGAGTTCCTCAAAGATGATCGGCTACGATTCATCCACGAGAACAACCATGACCTGGAGGACTGAGAATCATCACAGACATCTGGCTACACACTTTGGGAAGAACGTCCCTTAACTGGTGCAGAAGAATTTCCAGAAAACTTGCAGACGACAGGAATCATCTACGCTTCAACCTGAGACGCAGACAACACGACGACACTCAGGTGTTAATGGCTCCTTAAGGATATCTGGATCTCCCAACTAGTCAGTCAGAGCTGATGAAGCCTCTTGTATGAGAGGTGGAACGTCTTCAAGGAACTCAAGCAGTTGCTACGATTAATCCACGAGCAAATCCAGGAAATTTATTATTTCGTATATACCAATACGTTATACGATCTTCTTTAAGTATCGTAGATTAGCTCCAGCACATGTTTGCGCCACCAGGTGAGACTGTTTAGTTGCAATCAGACAAGATGAACATGTCTGTGTTGGCAAGCAGGGAGCAGTGTGGCAGTTTGGCCTGTAAAGGGGCAACATGACCAAAGCATTCTGTGAGGCCTGATCTATGGTGGCCGACGGGGCAAATGACGTGCATAAACAAAAACAGGCTGCAAAAAGAAAATGCTGCAAACATACAAACGTGCTGCAAAAGGAAATATACGGACACACTGCATCAATGGAAACAAATGCAAAAAGAAAACACTGCAACAGAAGTGCCACAGGCCTCTAAGGTCTTTAGCTTTTCAGTCTCTGTGATTCTATGGGTGCTGAAGTGGCGTTTAACTCCTGGCTTTCTCTGTTATTTATGTTTATCCATGCAGACAAGAGAACACTTACCTCTTCATGAAGCTTTTCTCCTCAACTACTTGTCTCGCTCACCGTTGTCTGTCTCTCAGGTGAAGAGCTCACTACTGCCCCTAGAGGCCTGGGGCACTTCTGTCATGTGACTGGACATGCAGCGTTTTCTTATTTCTTTTCATGCAACAAGCTCAAGTATATGCAGCTCGTTTGTACATCATTTGCCCCCGTCGGCCGCCGTACTCATCCCATCCAGCCAGTGCATTCATACTCAATCAGGTTGTAAACAATTAGGACGTTGTTCCAGCAATCTAGGGGCACATCTCATTTTATACATCTGCAGTTTTGTCAGCAAATATGACAAATTAAAGCTGCGCTGCTGCATATTGAGTTCCATCATACAAACTTACAACACGTGTGTGACATTGGAAGTAACCAAAGGACAGGATTTTGAGGTTCTTGCTCATACTGATTGGTTAAACGTTGCCTTTATCGTCCCTGATCCTCATCTAAGGATCCCTACATTGAGCTAAACACTAAAAAAGTTTAAACTACATGAATGTGTGCATCAAATTCCAAGATGATCAACTTGATAAATGTAAAAAACACTCGTCCAAAGAGCCGTGCTGCTGACATGCTAAACCTACAACACAGCTGCACGCTATAGGACCACGAGCTTGGGAACGGTGGAAATTACTTGCAGCACATCTGCAATCAGCGGATTAGCTCACCTCACCTC
Organism: Stegastes partitus; assembly: GCF_000690725.1. Taxonomy (NCBI): domain Eukaryota; kingdom Metazoa; phylum Chordata; class Actinopteri; family Pomacentridae; genus Stegastes; species Stegastes partitus. Next base: position 522,517 of record NW_007578029.1, read on the forward strand.
CCATATTTATACAACACGTCTGTGTAAAATGAGGCCTTGTGGGACCCGTACTGTACAGGACAGGGTGGACTGCGGACGTGCTGAAGGCTGATTTTCTGCCAGCTCAGTCCGCCCAGAGGGAGCGTGGAGGTCCAGAGCTGTGCTCAGAGCTCTGCTTTACTGGGATTCCTTACCTATTACATTATCTGGGTCAGGCTACAATCCGGACCCAGTAGAATTAGGGTTAAATGTGTTCTTTGTGTAGGTCAGTGTCAGTCTGCGGCGGCGGCGAGTGAAGTGTGTTGAGGTGTGCAGTACATAAAACAACAGACGCTCGCTGGGACACACGGATTTCTTCACATAATGAATAATGCTTCAGGAGTTGCTCAGTGATATGTGTTGTAATGCAGTCTGTGGTTTCCTTTTTCCTCCACCCTACCTCCGTCTGGTGCATTCCTGTCTCTTGTCTGCCGTCAGTGCATTACTCTCATACAATGTTAATGTTTGAAGAGATGCATGATGGGATTCTTCTAAATCTAAAGTTTTACCCAATAATACTAACCTCAGAATTCTATTAATTAAATAACATTTATAAACGTAAACATTTGGATGTAGTTTAATGCACAAACATCCTGCAGTGTATGTATATTATATATATGTGGAGGCTCCTGTGTGACTATGAAAGGCCTCATGGAATCAAAAACTGTCTCCGCTAAAGTCAAACCCAAACTTTTGCTCGAGACGTCTTCGCGTTCTGGTTTAATGAGGCTACGCTTTGGGTGGAGAAAGTGTGAGATGATTTACACGTCGCACAACAGACTACTCCCATGTGAGTCTGTGGAATAAAAAAGGCGAACCTCGCCGTACAAAGAGGAGTTTGCTCTTTGAAAACTGCGGGACTGACACCAGAACCTTATTATAGCTGCCGTGTGAAATGTCACTGTAACAGTACGAGAGAGAACAGTGTGTAAAAAATGTGCCTTTATGAAGAGTTTCAGAGGAGAAGATTGAAACTTCTTTGTGTATGAAGTTACCAGAAGCTGCTTATCTTACATTAGAACAAACACGTCTCTGGGTTCATCTGTAAATCTCACTTCATCACATCTGTCTTGTTTGTTTAGCCCCAAAAAGTGTTCAAATGACCCACTGTGGTTCCTTTACAAGCCTTCATTACAGACATCCATGCAGGAGATAAGCTGAACAAAGGCTTCAGTTTATCCTTTGTAGGACCTACACTACGTCAGCCCCCGATGAGACATGACTGATAAAACCCTGCAGAGGTTACTTATATACAATATTAATGCATTTTATTGGAAAAATCTTTCATGCATGCAGCCATAAGGAGCCCAGTTGTGCGTCTCTCATCGCCGGCATTCTTTATTTTATTTCTTTCACCTGACAGGCCTGTTTTCTTTCCCTTGACGATCTAATAGATCTCGGTCCTGTGCATGTGATGAAGTCACTGCGTGATGTATGGGCTCGCTGTGTGAGGGAAAGCAGTTTGCATGCTCGGCGGCCTCGGGGAATTCACCACGGCCTGCACAGCCCCGTCTGCTCCCAGCGATACTGTAGCTTTACAAGCAGACGCGACGACGCAGGCTGACTCACACAGAATGTTTTGTTCCATTTAGCTGCTACAAAACCTGCTTTTCAATACGATGTCAAGTCAGTCAAGGACTCGAGTCCGACTTGTTTTTGTCAGACGGGAGACGCTGTTCTCACGCTGAGACGCACGGATGAGTAAATGCTGAACTATTTTAATGCACTAAAGTCATTTTTTTCCAGTTATTTTTACATGTTGATGTACATCTAACCTGTTGGGTGATTCCACTACAGCTCGGCACTTTGTTCAAATGTTTGAAGCTAACGTTTTGTTCTCAGCCTAAAAATTAAACTCTAATCTTTTAGCGTTTTGGATGAAAGTAAGTGGTTTGATTTGCTTATTCTGCATCAAATTAGACACTGATGTGATGAGCTAGCATGGCGCTATGGCTAACGAAGCAGCATTTTACTGCTGTTGTGCAGCATTTAGGGCGACATATGGAGAGTTTTCTACCTTGTTAACATTTCTATGGTGTTTTTTTGATACACATCATAAGCAAAATAAGCAGTCAACACCACAGAAGACGTTTTCTTCTGTGAGACTGCAGTGTACCGATAGCAGTCTCAAAAACGCGGATTCAGACTTTTAGAGTTTCGTATGTAACAAACACAAGGAACCAATCATCTTGCGGGGGCGGGGCTTCCTGTATCGTTTTAGGTTCAAACACATATGGCTGAACATCTCGTCCTTGTGTAGTGTACAGTGTTTGAGCAGAGTCGTAGGCGAGCTGGTGTGCTCGAGGTGCAGCGAGTGGTGTTACATCTATTTAAGGTATGAAAACATTACTGTCATTGAAAACAAACACATACATATAAATATATATATTTTGATAGACAGAGATGAGTTTTCAGGGGATAAATGAACGACTTAATCGTGAAGCTGTTAACATCTCGTTTAACATTCTAATCAATCCTATTTGTATTTATAATCTTCCCCTTTGAAATTCACACAACTTAACAGTTAAATGACAATTCCTCATCAGAACCTAATTACCATAGTTTTCTCTTTGATTAGTCAGATCCCAATCAGCACATCTGAACTAAACCGGGAGCGATCTCGGTCTTTAAATGCGCAAAATTCTGTCGTTTGTTTTAAGCGTTTTGATGTCGTTCTTTATGATGTTTTAATCGTGTTTCTTTGGTGATGACTCCAGATAAACACTCCAGTCGCTTGTCTTCGTACGAGGAACAGCGTCCGGCTTGTGCAGAATTTCAGTAATTCTTCCCGTCGCACGCTTACATTTCGTCTCTCTTTAAGTGGGTCAATAAAAGATTACTGTCCACCCTAAACAGTGTGATTGAGGTCAAAACTAAAGTTTACACACCACACACGTAGAAATCCACTGGAAAAGCAGGTAATATTTATGGTTTCTGAAAGACTCGGCTACTTCTGTTTACTGCACAAGTAAAGCTTGGCTGTTCCAGAGAGCAAACCAACGTTAACAACCACCTTTGCGTTTCCGCTGCATGGCTTTGTCTGCAGATCAGGAAATAAGCAGCCTTATGCGGGATTTCATCCAGATAAGTAAAAGTGGACACAATGCTCATTTGAATCCCTGTGAATGGCTCGTATATGTCTTATCTGAGGTCAGACACATATAATCTCTAATAGCTCCAGATTAGAATTAGCATAGATTTAATAGCAAAGCCGCCTTTTGTGCATTTAATGTTAAACAGTCGACTGATTCTTCTGAAGTTTGTCTGAAAAAAAAAAGGGGGAGTTTATTCTGGAGAAACTTTGCCTGCTTCAAATGAGGAAACTGACATTTCCCTTTTTCTTGCGAACAGCCTCATTAGCTGCTGTGTGAAACGTTCTGGTGTATTTTTAGAGAGACGTCCACCTGAAAACGGTACAAAGACAGTCGCATCCAGAAAGCTGTCACGTTTCTGTGTCTGGATTCAAGTTGTTTCCACCACAGGTGCTGACGTCCACATCAGATTTTTGTTGGAAGCAAATCTGATTGTCTGTGTTTACACAAGATCCCTCTGGTTTATGATGGAAACAACTGGAGTGTGTACACGAGAGACAGAATAATAAGCGTGGCCTCGCAGCCACATTAAACTCTCTGATAGAAGTAAACCTTATAGAAATAATAATCGAGCCACTGAGATGCTCGTCAGAACAACGTGCCACTTGTTTTTCTTTCAGTTATTTTCTCATACTATTAGTCTGCAACTAAAAATAACTGACTTGGTGTTATTTGTACATATATACACCCTGTAGAACCGTCTGATTTCCCACAATTCTGCTCGAAGTTATCTCAGAAAACAAGCAATAACAAAACAAAGACCCCATTCGTGCAGCATCTTTTCTGTTCTGTTTGTTGCTGCTTGTTTACGGAGAAAACTTCCCGCAGAATCGTGGGAAATCAAACCAGTTGACAGGATATATATATATATATAAATATACAGTCGTCCTCAGATGTGTTCATAGCCTCCCATTAAAGAAGGAAGAAAACATCTGTCCCCGAAATAAGTTGACAAAATTTATAATAAATAAAAATTTAAGAAAAATCCTGACATTGCTTTTGAATTGTGGTTCAACTGAAATATTACAAAAAAAAAAAACAAGCATGATGGGACCCATAAACTAATATTTTGTTGAACAACCCTTTGAGTGGCCGGGACGTTTTTTTTTTTTTCGACCAAAATTCAAAAGCAACATCTTATTTCACGAAATTATAATTTAGCAAATTTTTATTTATTATTACTTTTTTCAGTTTCTAGTTATTTGAGTGACTAATGTGAATTTTGCCTTTTCTTTAATGCAAGGGGATGAATAATATCTACAAACATAGACAGAACCGTGACCCCAAGCAGTGCCGTTTGTGATGCTCTTTGTCGAGGATGCAGTCATCTCGCTCTTCTCCTCTGTATGGATTTCCAGCAGACTTGATGCCTCGCGGCACATTGCTGCTTCTCACAGGGGGAAGAATGGGTTTGTCCCATAGATGCATTAAGGTTTGTCCACTGACGATTCCAATGGAGGCAGCAATGTGCCACGAGGCATCAAATCTGCTGGAAATCTATATTAAAAAAAAAAGAGCGAGCATTCACAACAATTAATAACAAACCTCGGCATGTCTGCATGTGTGAATTAATTATAATTTGTTCCAGGATGGATCGTCTAAACCTGAGGCTACATGTATCTCCATCAGCAAACCTACAGGGATCTCCTCAATGAAAAAAAAAGCTTATTTAACCGCCTTTTCTCAAACCACGTCCTCTCAATAAACAGAAAACACACTCCTCTTCAATTCCATTTGCATTTATTCTAAAGGGAAAATATATAATTCAATAAATATTGAGGCAACAACATTGGCAAAGACATTTTGAAGGTGACATTAACATTCAAGAAAACATGGCTGTGTACACAGGGAGGGGACGACAGATTAGAAAATGACGAGTCGGGGCGCCGAGCTGCCAAAAGTGACAGCCGTGGCATTTGAACAAGCTAATTGGTAAAGATGAAAGTTACATTAAAAGTGCATCAGTGCTTTAAACAGCCTCTGAATCGCACCGTTGTTCCAGGAAAATAACACCAATTCATAAACATTGTTTTCTCAGGGCTTGGGAGGAAGTCTCATCTTCATATTGACACCTATTCTTTGTTTACATTGGAGCACATTGAATTTTAAATGAGCCACAGAGGTCCGGGAACTCAAACGCCCCGATAAGATTGAAATGGGGGGAATAAATACAATCACCTAATTTGACTTAAGGTCTGGTCACTGCAGAAGGTGGTACCGCGAAGTCGCTGCGATGACGGATGAGCGTCGCCTTTTCCAGTTTCATGAATACACGAGAGCCCGTGTTACATAAATGTCATCATCTCTGCGAGAATCGGTGGAGATGCTACGCTACGATGCTACGACGGCGTGCGTGGAATAATACTGTGCCTGTACTTCAAGCGGACTCCCACGGACTAGAAGAGCAGCATATTAATCACACCTCTGTGGCGTCTGCAGCTGTGCATCTGCAAGGGCGAATATTCAGGTTTAAGTGGGAACTTGCTGCAGCTGCTGAGCTAACCGTTAACATGCTAGCTACTTGTGCTAACCAAATTAAAATGGCTAACAAAAGGATAAAATGTCTGTTTCTCTGTTGTATTATGCCATTTACACGACTCCCTCTGCCAACTGTGTACTTTTTCTTTTATTAGAGTAACTAAGCGTTTGAAAAGCTAGCAAGTTAGCTAGCTCAGTAGCGCCATAGCTAGGAGGCTAATGCAGTCTGTTTCATAACTGTCTGGAAACTTTTCTTCTTTTGTGTGGCAATTTACACTCACAGAGGAGGTTAAATTAAAACTAGCAACACAGCTAACAGGCTACATGTAGCGTAGCTTCCACCTTTGGTGTTTTTTTTGTTCTTAAAGACCATTTACAGTTAGCTAACAGGGCTGCAACCAATTATTATTTTCAGTGTTGACTAATCTGTTGATATTTTCTTGATTAATTTGACCTGTGGTTCCCAAAAACCCAGCACGATATCCATAAATGCCTTTTTAGTCAGTTTTCTGTCACAGAGTAAGAGAAACGCCGGAAAATATTCACATTTACGTAGCTGCAATCTGATTTTAGACGATCTTTAAAATTGGTTAACTGATTATCAAAACAGTTCAATTTAGTCGACAGCTAACCGATTAATCGTTGCAGCTCTATTGGGTGCATATTGGTCCAAACTGTTGAAATATCATTTGCCTAGACTGATTTCACTGCTACGTACCACCACTTTAAACCACTGCTGGTGTGACCGGACCTTAATGAGGATTTTTAACCCAACAACAGCAGAGTCAGTGCGACTTCGGGTAAAAGCCAAAGTCAGGAGCTCTGATGTTACGGAGCCTAATAAACAAGCTTTAACCGTCGTTCCCCTCTTTAAAGTGACGTGGAACAGTGATTCACAGCTCAAACAGGCCGTCAGCCAAGAAGATGTCCTCATTTACACAATTAGTCAAATTTCCACTTGCTGAGTGTTGGTCAGCTAAAAGGTCTTGGGCCCATTTAGAATCCATTACAGGGTTTTAAAATGTGCCATTTCTATTCAGGGAGGAAATGTTGGGACAGACAGCATTTGTTCACCATTTGGACTTGAGGCCTGTTAGTCAACCCCTAAAGGCTGAACATAATTTTCCGCCTTCTTGTTTATGGAGTCCATGAACCGTTGAGTTTGGAAAATAGCGACTGTAATCTGTCATTCTGTGTCTACAGCTGCTGAGGCGACAGAACGATCGACTAGATTAAGATCAGCTGTTCAAAGCCGGATGTCATCGGGATGAAGCTAAAATAAAACAATGACGCAGTTACACACCAATGACTTCACATTATACCGACAACATATCAGAGACGTTGGGGGGACACACACAGCGTCGGGGTTCTGAAGAAACTCGTCTCGCAGCCTCCTCTGCACACAGACGAACAGGAACAGGAGCAGGGGTGAGAGTGAATCAGTTCCAAGCCACAGTGACGAGTTGTTGAAGAAGCCCTCCCAGCAAAAAGTCTTTGATCCAGCACAAACAACAGCAGCTCCTCCTTTTCCTCCCAGGCAGCAAACCCCCGCCCCCCCATCGCTGGCTTTGGCTCTCGTTCAAAAAGATCACATGTTCTTAAAACCCTCTGTTACAAATGAGCATCTCCCAATGACATCACTTCTGCTGCTCATTTCCTGTTGGTGAGGAAAGCCTTGACTACATCCGCTCTGTCCTCCCAGAGGAAGCAGTCACTTCCCCGAGCAGGTAGCCCGCTGACGGATAGCTTCCTGGTCTGGTGGGGTGGGGGGTGGGGGGCCACATCGATCGGGACGCTACTACGCATTGAGTTTGCATTGGTGCAGAGTATTCCAGTAACATGTACATGAATTGAAGCTTATAAACCCCGTTTCCAGACAAATGCGGGGTCTTTAGCATGCAGGAGAGAGCGTCGCCCCGTAGCGTCCTGCTTGCTCTGTGCTCTGTCCTCCTCAGTCCCATCAGTCACATGACTGAGCAACTTTTGGCTTTGTCCTTCCGGAGGTCCGAGGCCACGGCCGCCAGGTCGGGCCGACCGGGCATGTGTGAAATCCTCTTGTTGGCGCGGGCGGCCTTGCTGCGCTTCACATTTTTGTTGTTTTTGTTGATGCAGGCCAACGTGGCCACGTGGAAAATGTCTCTGACGCTGTTCTCCGACTGCTGAGCCGAGCACTCGATGTAGGGCGCCGAGATCTGCTTGGCCATGCTGGAGCCCTGAGGAGGGAACAGGCCAAACATGGTCACGGGAACGGCAGGCTAGCAAGAGGTTAAGACTTTCTGTTTTTCAAGTGCCAGCGTCAACAATGACGGCAGCATTTTCACTCTAAGGGATCAATTAAAAATGGCTTAAAGCAGAGTACAATGAGCAGCTATTCACCAGATTACAGCACGTTTCACACATGTTCAGCGGTTAAATGTCGCTGCTGATCTGCGTACCTGGTCGTATGAGACCGGCGTCTGTCGGTGGTTGGACAGCTCCACCAGCGTGCTCAGATCAGTGCGCAGGTCTGATTTACAGCCGACCAGCAGCATCTTGGTGTTGGGACAGAACTCCTGGATCTCTCCTTTCCACTGTGGAGACAGACGAAAACCCTCAATCAGGTGAACTATGGATCCTCTCAGTCCATTCAGACATTATCCATCAGCACCGGTCCATTAGCTCGATTCCCAAAAGCCCCAATATAAAGCTTTGTATTTAAAATTGATGAGTTTACTCTGACAGCGTTCAAATATTTGTTAAAATGCAAACATGCCTGTCGGCCACAACAAACCAACAAGAAATCCCACGAGTCCCTCTACCCCCCCACAACTACCCGTTAAGTAGAAAGGTTAAAGCTGCCACTTCCTGGAGCCCCTCATGCTTTGAAGGAACTACAAATAATCCCCATGTTTCCTCCCTGACAACAATAAATGCTCTGTGATCAATGGTATTTCTCTGGGGGCTTTACTCTGAGGCTAAAGTGCCTCAGGGCTGGCTGGCTGGCTGGCTGGCTGGTCAGGGGATCAAGTTCATTGACATCTGAAGAGGAAGTCGTCTTTTAAAGTGCGTCTGCGCAAACATCACTTGACTAAAAGCCTGAAAGGAAGCTAAACGTAAAGTGGACGCTCATTGTCTCAGAACACAAGCTCTAAACGGTGGAACAGTTTAATCAGTAGAGCTTTTGTGGAACGATTTGTGTTGCAGCGACCTGATCAGCTGGTTCCTAATTACTCTGATTCATTTATGATTTTCCAAATGAGGCAACGTAATTGTTCAAAGCCTGACGTCAGCCGGAGTGTGATTGTACACACACACCTCAAATAGGGCTGCCAGGAAAGCCAGAACCATTGACAACGCTGATTTTATCATTATTTACCAGTTCGAGACCTTGGGGGGAAATTACATTCTGCAGATAAGAGTCCGTATATTTGACTTTTATTAAGCCACATAAATAGGACCTGGAGTCTTGCTGGACCTCGACCCATGACCTCAATTATCGAAGATGGCCCTGATGCAGAGGGAAGCATTAAAACCAACGGTGTGCTCCATCAGAGGGGATGTCGGAGGCTTGGATGAGCTTTGGAAACCCCTCACACCTTCCACATGGTGGGTAATTATTGTTGTGTCCAACAGGTCCTCATGGGTCTTCCTGGTGACCAGGACCAAATTTGGGACCGATGGTTTTAATTTCAGTTTAGTCCATCATGGGTTGGATGTAAACATGTTTTATTACTTTATTGGCATTTTAGTCTTTATTGGATGGAGACAGTGAACACAGACATGGAAAGTTGTGAAAGATTGAACTGTTTGGTTTTCGCCCAAACCACCCAGCCCTCAGCTTCACAAAGATTTGATCTAATTTCACCACTGACTTTGCAAATGTGTCTGGTTTTGTGGACAGCTAACAAACAGGACGTGAATTGCAAAATAAGAGCACATGCCAGGTGCTTTTTACTGCAGGACAGACAATGGTTTTAATATTTTTAGCAACCCGTTTCCGAGAGCCATCAAATCTGTCCACCGGTCAGATGACTGATGCTGTCTGTACGTTCGCTGTACGCTCGGACATGCGGGAGTCAGCCGAAGGAAGTCATCGGATGTTAACCGCCGAGCAGCTCCATGTGAGCAGCTGGCGGTTCAGCAGTACTTCCTCGTTCCAACCGCTCTGGGGATTTAACCCAGCGACCTTCCAGTCACACTGCAGCTTTACAACTTCACATCACAAGATCTGACGTGACCGAGACCCCAAACAGGCCTCCTGACTGGAGACTTTAACTTTTGATCTATTTAAATGCAACCTTTGTTAGCAGATCAAACTGAATCAAAGTGAGCAGACTTTAAAGCAAAGAATGACTTCTACTGAGCTTATCAAAGATCTGCTTCGTGAACCAACGTCTCGGTGAGGAGCGACGTACCTTTTTCAGAACGCTGTCGAGTGTTTCAGGGCGGCTGATGTCGAAACAGATGAGGACGGCGTCGGAGTCTGGATAGGAGAGGGGCCTGACGTTGTCGTAGTACGGAGATCCTGAAACAAAGGAAGACACAAAAGTACATTCACAAGCTGTTACCAAAAAAACCCCAAGCTGCTCTATTCATGACCGTGCAAGGAACTTTGTCTGCTCCCAGAGAACAGGTGGCCAGCTGAGGCTGAGACGTTTCCCTGATTCAATTTACAGTTTTGCTATTTTTGGATAATCTAAACAGGGATCCAGCTCCAGGGACTCCAGCAAAACCTGCTATCAGTGCTTCAGAACAGAGAATTGGATCACAAATCTGATTAACACAGATCTTCCCATTTAGGACCCGGTTAGAGGAAGGTTCTTTCTTTCCTGGAAGACCTAAAACTCATCAGACGAGCAGAACACTGGCTTCACACAAAAGGAAATACCAGCATTCAAGTGAGGGACGGCGACCGAATGTACAGAAAAACCTCAAGCAAGGATTCTTTAATGCATTAAAAAAAAAAAGCCAAATTATCTCTTTGAACTCTTAAACATTTCTGACAGTTATTCTCATATGACATGATTGCAGCTCGGCCCTAATCCATAGCAACCAGGCAAGAAAAACAAATAATGCCGCATCAGTAGAAAAATGTGCTGACTACGACAAGATTACTTGTGAAAAAAAATAATGTTCTCTGGAGAAACAGAGAACTTCAGAGTGGGGAAATGACTCCCTCCTCAAATGGAAACCATGTGCGAGGAGACGCCCATCTCGCTGCCAGACTGAAACATCTCCAGAGCAGAGGGGGGAGGAGGTGAGGGGGGGGAGGCGGCGTCGTGTCAAGGTGAGTCAAGATCACATGACAAGCAAGAGGTGACCACACACAACCGGCTGCCAAGAATCTGGAGAATTTTGTTTTTGGTAACTGAAAGGTTCCCTTGGGAGGTCCTCTCTAAACACTGCTGCAGAGAGAAGGCAGGAATGCACGGTCACGTGCACGCTCACTCGCAGAGCTGGTGTTCCTAATCTAAACAGTCTGGGTTTGGAGAGACCGTTTTAAAACTCTCCATCCAGGCCGGGGTCTTGCACAATAGAGATGTGTGCATGTTTATGTCCATCAGCGTCCATGTGTTTGAGCTGAGGCTGGGTGGGAGGTAACACCATCTAAATAACAATCTAATAATTAAAGACTCGCTAATAGCTTCAACATAAACTACACATTAAAACCTTTATACAGGTAAAAGACGGATTGTAGGAGCGGTGTATTAAAACAATAGTTTAGCAAGTTCTTACAAACTAGACATTATACATACAAATAGTTCTGTTAAAGAAACGCAGCTCCTCGTAGAAAACCTCACGTTCTGCCATAGCAGCTACATTACTATAATACCTAAAAAAACTTAAATTATTATTCTAATTGCATTGAAAGGGGACACTTATCTACTAATAAGTTGTTCTGAAAAGACAGCAGATATCATCTAAATAAGCTTCTTTCTTTCTCCTTTTTGGCTGCTGCGCTAGAAGTTAGCTAAAGCGAGCTAATGCTAGCTAAAAGTTTTCCAGACCAACATGAGCAGTTGTTACCCAACTCTGAATATCCACAAATCCAAAATAATGGGGAAAAAGACAGTGGTGTTTAAATGTATACAAAAGATTTTCTTATTTTATTTTAGTATCTGCTAGCCATCAGTACTTAAATGCTGTTTGTGGTTGTAAAATAACAGCCATGCTAATGCTAAGCTAGCTGTGTTTCTATATAATCGTTACGAGAATTTGAAGCAAACATTTGAGCAAGAAAGCACAAATTAGGCTTGTAGGCTATCGCACCCTCCCCCCAAAAACCACGACGACAAAAAAGAAGCTAACAATACGCTAGCTGTATACGACAAACAAAAATTGAGGTAAGTCTTCAGGAATTGTTTTCAATCAGGAAAGTTGGAATTGTTCTGTCATGTCAGCTGGTATCGGACATGTCAGGCAGTCTATTAGATTCGTGAGTTAAATGTTTGTTATGTCAGAACTTATTTGAAAATATAGTTTAATCTCCCATGTAGCATGTTAGCTCATTGTCAAACAAGGCCACAAACCACCTCAAATGAGCGCAAAACGCTTTTTTGTGAAATCCGAGATGTTATTTTCCAAATATTGTTGTTTCCATTACCGTTTTCTGATGTGATATTTCTAAAATGGAAACATGGCTATTGTTTGCAGACTTATTTTTGAATTTTGTTTTCAGCAGCAACCAAGCTAGCAAGAACTGTTAAAGTTTAAATGACCTGGAAAAGTTATTCGAATTACCAAAGTATAGGGAAGTAAATTTGTCATGCACATTTACACGCTAACAGGCAACATATTAGCTTTGTAGTTTAGCTAACTAATGGAGTAAGTGTTAAAATCCCTCTCTGGCCATTGATCAGAATCTGATTCTGTATAAGAATGTCGATATTGAAAGCACCACCTTGCAGGTTCCTTAAGTTTTCCATGACACTCCAGTTTCAAGGTGAATATGATCCACCATGAAGAAACAAAACAAAACAACAAAACACCATATGGCCATGTCAACAGGGTAAAAATAAAACTCCATTTTCACCAGAGGGGGTCTTTAAACATCGTATAAAAGGTAAAAATGCGACGCCTGCTGAAGGTTTTGGCTCTCCTCTAGATTTTCCCAGAACATTGGGTGACGGGGGCTTTTAGTGACGGGACATGATGGGTTTCAGGACATCTGAAGTCACATCGGCGCTCTTGGCTCGAGCTTCGCATTCCACAGTATCATTTCTCTAAATGTTCACATGCAGGGTTCACTCAGGATGCAGCTAATTTCTGTGTCTTAATGGTTATTATCATTTCAAAAAACTGTGAGTCAGTGAAGTGTGGATGCCAGGAACTACACAGAGCAAATTACAAACGTAATGCATTTCAGATGGGAGCGCGCCGGCTGGTTATTTTCCACTCGCTCCCCGAGAATCTTTAAAGCTGTCCAATAGGTGACACCACCTAAACATAAAGGCCAGACGCTGAGCAGCTACCATCGACGGAGCTCAGGAAATGCAAGGCGAGGAGGAATGCGGGATCCCCCACAAGAATTTATTTCCCATTTTTCATGGCTGTCTCACAATCAATCACGACCACATCGCATTGTTTGAAGGGTTTTTTTTCCCTCATCCCTCGCTGCCTGGAACAAATCATTGGAAAAATAAGACCCTGTGACTGAAAGCGTAAGCTGTAGAGCCAGTTGACATTTCACAATGAATTTGCTTGTTTTTTTATCAACACATCTGAGGCGCAGGGTGTGAGGGCTCATTGTTGATACGTCTGCACATATTCCTGTGAATCTACCTGGAGATTAAAGTATTTATAGCCGCCACATGTTCGCAAACCTCTTCAAGCTGCGCATCATGACCGAGAAAAGCGAGCGGATCAAAATGTTGGTGCGGCGTAGGCTGTGAATAGAGGACGTTCTGGGATAGACCTGCATCCGAGACCAACCTCTGCTTTGAGGTCATCCTCCTGCCAGGCGGAAAGATAAGAGGAAATCCCACAGCGACACACACAAAGACCTGGTGACTGTCATCTAATTAGCTCCTGTCATTGTTCTCCCACAGGATCTCTAAATCTGGAAGGAAAGACACACACACCCTGTCCTCCCTTCAACAGCCCCTCTGCCTCCTCCTAAACATGCCCTCTCTAGTGTCACAGAAAACCGATGCGACGCCGGCGGATGCAGCGTAACGCCAGCAAACTTCCACTGTGGTCCTGACGACATGCTCAACATTTTTCCATGACTGTGTAGAATCTCTTTAAGGCTCATTTCCACAACAGCTGGAATAAAAAAAAGCACCACTTAACGCAATGAATATACATGAAACGAGTTGGAAAACACATTCTGCGCTTTTCATGTAATGTGACTCATTATTCAAATTCCCAGATGTTCTCTGCTTTCCGCCATTAAAAAAAAGTCTCCTGATGTTGCCCGTCTGGATTAAAGCTCTAAAATATTCCATGATGTTCAACACATCCCACTTTACACAGTAATGGCTTTCTGACATGGAAATTCACTTTATCTCACACAAACAGAGCAGACCTGAGGTAAGCCAGCTGCGGCTGACAGTCTGGAGGTACGGCAACAGGTCTGCAGGCCTGCTGATTTACTGCATAGCTAACATAGCTGAGCAGAGCGCCGCTGAAGGCTGTTGTGTGCAGCATGTGTGTGAGTGTGTGTGTGTGGAGAGGCGTTGGAGCCTTCGGGGGACACCTGTGGAAACAGCAAAACGGCGACAGGCACGTCGAGCAATCCTGCGCCAGCCGGTTTAAATATATAACCTCCCCTCGCCAGCCGGGCGACGCAAACGGAGGACAAAGAGCGATTTAAACTGGAGTAACCTCCACCAATATCTGAGGTAGTTGCTGTGGTTACGGGGATATCTGATGCTGTAAACACTGCAATCGTACCGTGTGGGATCTAAACAGGTATCAGGTTAAAACGACATCCAGAGTGATAACACACACACAGCGAGATGTGACGCACAATTTATCCCAATGTGATAAGACACGATACTACACGAGATATGGTACAACACAAAACACGCTATGGAACAATAACACGTGTTATGGTACGACATTTTATTACTCAGTGTGGTTGGAGACAGTGTTATGGCAATGTTTAAGGTTATGTGTGTTGGGGTGTGATGAATGGTGTTAGCATATGGTTGGATAAGTTAAAATATGATACGATACATTACAATACACTACATTACGATACGTGACAATCTGTTACAGTATGTCATGACACATTATGATACTTAGATTACATCGTGACATTATGACGCGCTAGCGATGCACGATATTAAAATTTCTGGCCGATACCGATATTAGGATTTCTGATATCGCCGATAACCGATGATAACGACAAATGATGCTAGGATATGGTTGGATAAGTTAAAATGTCGTACATGAAACATGATATAATACACTTTGTTTCAATACGATACATTACAATACACTACAATGTGTTACGATATGTGACAACATGCTACAGTATGTCACGACATTATGATACTTAGATTATATCACAACATTACGATGCGTTACGACTAGCTATGCACGATATTAATCTGGCCGATATCGATATCAAGATTTCTGATATCGCCGATAACCGATGTTACCGATGTCTAATTTTTGTTCACACCAAAAAATTAGCATAAGTAAGCACTGCGAGAACGTGAGAGCGATTCAAAAGAAGCCCAGATTAGACCACATAGTCTTCTTTATTGTGTAACAAACATATTTAAGTCCAGAACCATTTAAGTAAAAACATCGGTGAAATAGCAGCAATATCAAACGTAGAGAACGTAGAGACGAAGGCGCTAACGTTAGACAATCGGCGGTTTTTCAAATTGGCTACATTTGTTCATCAGGCCGATACCGATATATCGGAACAAACGCTAATATCGGCCGATACCGATGTGGGCGCTGATATATCGTGCATCCCGAGTTACGACACATTGCAGTACTTTGTGATACACTTCGATATGTTATGATATGTTGCGATAATTTGATGTTACAATGCAATCAGTTATAACACACAACAATATGTCACGATACTATTTGATACACTACAATACAGTAAGCTGTGATGTGTTTTCTGATACTTAACACAATACAACGCAACACTGTCGGCCTGAGAAGCTTCACTACCTCCACATACACTACAAACGTCCTGCCTTGGTTTGCTTTGTCTTAAAAGTCTGCACTTCACTTATGATTTAGCTCCTGTCGTAAAAAAAGCAGATTTATCACTTACAAAATGAGGCTGAAAACTTTCCAGTTTAACCTGCACTAAATTTCCCTGGTGTGAGCTGTGGAGGTGCACCGAATGACACACAACAACAACAACAACACAGCGTGAGCCAAGTGTGATTCAAGTTTGACATGGACGTTCAAACTGGCAGCGGGTGAAACACATGCGGGACGGTCACGTTTGTGAGCGGCGCCGGCAGGACACATGTACAAGTCCACGGCCAAGAATGCAGAGCGCTCGGTGTGAAGACCGGACACGGGTTTTTAATGTCAGGTGTAACATCACACACACAAAGTCCTTCCATTGCATTAGCACACAGGATGTCTATTAATCTCCCCTCACTCGCGCCCTATCACCGCCCCACTACCGGTCGGCAAATTCCACCGTGATTCAATTTCCCCCCTCCTCCTCCTCCACCTCCTCCTCCCTGGAAACGAGGTAGGGCTTTAGTGATCCTCGCCACTTCTCTTTCTCCGGCCGAGGATCTGGGGCTGCCGGGTACAATAGGGGTCTTTGTAGAGGAGGAAGTAGAAACCTTTAGTCTGAGGAATGCCAGACATGCGGCTCCAATTCGCTGAGCCCAGAAATGTGATCCAATGCAACAATGGCCACAGACAGAAGAATGAGGGAGGGGGGCACGGTGCGATTGTCGGAGGAGCTTAGCGAGCGCCCAGTAAGCTAAGCTGTCCGGCGTTACATGGGAAGCAGCACATGCGACGAGCCCCAGAAACCACAGAGTGAAGCGCGATCATCCTGGACGGCCAGACTTCTTCCATTTCAACTCAGATGTTCCTCAAAGTGGGTCAACTTTTAATGTGCTCACTAAACAAAAACACATTTTCCCCACAAGGTTCCCAGAGATAAATATTGTCAAATGAGCTCCTCGGGCTCGAACACGTGTCTCGTCGGGAGTCCTTGGTTTGAAAATGCCTGTGGTTCTCGTGTTTTCTTCTGATACTGAAGCTTTTATTTGTTCTAACTTTGGGGAAGTTGCCTGAGAGAGTCGGAGCAAACATTCCAGGCTGGAAGTGAGAAAAACACTGAGCCGCTTCCTACAATAAGTATATCAGGAATATTTCAACAAAATCTGTTTAAATCAATCTTCTACGAGCGCGAGATTAGCACGGAAACGATTAGTTGATTGGCGAGGAATTAAACGGCAGCGGTTTTAAAGCTGCTTTCGTTGATGTTTTAATATAAACGATGTAGGAACAAACCTACACAGAGTCAGATCTACTTTAGCATCTTTCAGCTCATTGTTTCGGGCTGATCTCCTGCAGCTTTAATGTTTAGCTTCAGATGCAACAAGCAGCTGTTTTGCTCAGAGGGACTTGTTGGGTTCTCTGTTTAAATGTGTTTCTATACTTTACCACGTTAAGCCCTGTGAGACGGCATATGTTGTCAACGAATAAAACTGACTTGTTTGAAGACTACGTTGGGATAAAACGCAGCAAATGGCCCAGCAGGCTACGCTAGCGGCTACGTGATGAACACAGCAGAGCATTTAGCAGCTAGCTATTATAAAGTGAATACAACTGAAACACAACCCTGTATAGACTTACAACTTTATCAAACAATGCCACCCTAAAAACAAAAGCTAAAAGCCAAATTAAGAAGAAGGAAGTGTAAAAAGTGGAAGTTTAGCTTCTTAAATGTGAGGATTCGGTGCTTCTTGCTGTTTCTCAGCACTAGAACTGTACCCGCCACCTCGCTCCCCATCAAAGCTCTGGGAGGCGTTTGTTTTCTGACATTTTAAAAACTCGACTGCTAATAATAAAAGCAGCTATTTACAGCCCTGCCTTGGATTACCTATTTAAAGCTCCCGAGATGCTTTTGTGTCGACTCCTCTCCTGTAAAGTGAGACGAGGCCTCGGGCGGCCAGGTGCTGATCCACAGGCTGCTCTGTTTGCCCTCCGCCTCCCGTTTGACTCCCAAACAAACACCTTTTGCGGCTCATTCAGACGAAGCAGACAGAAACCGCTTCCTCCTGAAAGAGGCATCAAAGGCGGCACCTCTGCCCCGGCGGGCCTCGCCCACAGACGAGCAGGGTGTGGGGGCCAAATGGAGGGCTGTGCAACTGGCAGGCGTTTACCTTAATGACCCGAATTACTCCCATCACCCTCCCTTTTAAACACACTCACACACCAGGCTGCTCATTAGGCCGCTCATCACCGCAGAACAAAGACCACCTCGGCGTGCGGAGGTGTGTGTTTGTGGGGAAGGGGAGGAGGTGTTTGTCTTCATCCCTGTGGCGGGGCTTTTGTGCCTCCCGCCCCCCCTGCCTCCCCCCCAGCACACCTCAGGAGACGAGGGATCAATGGGATTGGTCCGTGGCCGATGGGTGTCTCTACAAACAGGACCAGTCAAGTCGAAAGCTCTATCAATCGGTCACTAGGTGTGTGTGTGTGTGGTGGGGGTTGGGGGTATCTGGCTTCACTGATCTAATAGGAAACGCTCCCCCTCCTCACCACCACCACCACCACCACCACCACATCCCCGACTCCCCCTTTTATTCTGTTTTATGAAGCAGAGAGAAAAAGAAAAATGGCTCCAGGCGGCCGGCCAACACGGCGCAATAAAACAAAACTCTCACTCCTCCGGCCGCCTTTCATTTCATCGCCTCCCCACTTTTCCACACAAACCGGAGGGGCCGAGGAATTTCAAATTGGTTGTGCTCGTAGCGTTTCTGGGCCTGAAAACGAGGATTCTTCTGCTGATGCCGTTACTTTTATTCCCTCTGAAACTCAGCGAGAAGGTCAAAGGATCCAACTTTTTTTTTTTTTTTTTTTTTTGCATACGAGAAAGTTCCCCAAACATCGCTCAGGAATTCCAGGCCAAGGACCCGCAACAGCTGGCTGTCGGTTTGTCACCGCCCATCACTCCCACACACACACACACACACACACACACACAACACATGCTCACACACATGCAACATACGCCTCGCTCACGCCTCGCTGCTGTGCCATTCACCGCTCGGGCATTGATGGATGGGAAAGTGGGTTTGTTTACACACTTAAAAGCACACACACACACACACACACACAGCTGGTTTAGGCTACGAACACAAAGTCCAACAAACAAGCGATAAAAAAGCTGGAGAGCCAGGACTCGTGTTGCACAACTTTCCACCCCCACCCAAAAAAAGAACAAAAAAACGGGGAAGTCGGATAAATTTCCAAAGTGTGTTCACCAGATGTATGGATGTGAGCGCCTGTCGTTGGGTTTCCTGTTTCTGCTTTTTGCTCAGCTGGGAGGGAATCCATAAATCAAATCCACTCTGGATGCCAAAATGTGTGCATGTAGGTAAAAGGTGAGGCCGGTTCTAATCTGAGGGGGGAAATGTGTCTGGCTTGTATAGGAGCAGCAACCCCAGACTATGAGCAAGGATTAACCCGGCTTTATTGATTAAAATGGGTCACAGATTAATTTCATTACTCACAAAAAAAAAACAAAAAAATAGGCAGACATGCTCTTTAGAATTTGTTGAGGTAGAACCTTAAAGCTGCAGCACATGGATCTAATCAGCATTTTTCCCACAGTGACCTGCTGGAAACTGAAAAATCGTAATTACCTGAAGTGTCCCACAAACTGAGCTCAATCCTCTGCGTGTCGATTTCAAAACTGGCCGTGTAGTTTTCAAACACTGTGGGGACGTAGCTCTGCAGGAAGGAGAGAAAGTTTGATGAGCAACATGAAGCAGATTAATTATCCTGCAGCTGATGTCTCAACTAACACATGCATTAGAGGAAGACAGTCCTGCATCATGACTGGATCTGTTACTGGTGTTTTTCCTTCCTATCACAGTGCATGTGTGTTTAATCAGCCTCCAGCCTGCAGCCTTCAGCAGCCTCTCACCTCCGGGAAGCAGTCCTTGGCGAACACGTGAAGCAGCGCAGTCTTCCCGCACTGGCTGTCCCCCACCACCACGATCTTACACTTCACACTCTGACTGGGATCCATGCTGGATTTCAGAGATAACTTCTGACACGAGCGTCTCTCCTTCATTGATTTCAGTCGGGATGAAATAGGGAAAAAATGAGTCCAATCCCTGGAGTCGTCGAGGTGTAAGAAAAAAAAATAGAAAAAGAAAAAACCCCACAAGCGACAGATGCGGTGTGTCCTCTCCCTGCCTGCCTGCCTGCGCTCCTGCCCGCTGCCTCCTCCGGTGTCTCCGCCTGCTCTGAGCCGGTAAATGCCATTTGCTTGTATTTATAACGTGGCAGGAGCCAATGGCAGCGGCTCTGCTCGAGAGGCTCGGCCCTCCTCCTCCTCCTGCGAGCCTCCACACAGCAGCCTGCAGGGCCCGTCCTCCATCATGGCGCCCCCGTTTGGACGACACAAGGGCCGCAGCTTGTGTCAAATAAAATAAAAATAAATTTAAAAAAAACAAGAGACACAAAACTAAATAAAGTAGTGGTACTTTCAGCACTGAATTTTCTGTTAAAAAAAAAATAAAAAAAATAATGAAACAAAAACAGTGGCAAAAAAAAGAAGCAAAATTAGCACTTAAGCTAGCAACACCTGCAAAATGGCCGCCAACATGTAGCTCAATTAAACCGTCAAAGTCAGGCACCCAAAGCTTTCATTAGTACATTTTTATCTTTTACTATATTTACAAAAATGTAAATATACATATTTGGGGCAAGAACGTCCCAGCTTCCACATGTGTACAGTTAGCAAGTATATATTAGCTTATAGTAGATGGAATTGCTAGCTACAGTTAGCATTTAGCAAAAAAGATTAGTGCAAAGTAAGCCCTCATTTAGCCTTAAACTTTATAATCAGCACTAATTTTACTTTTCTGTTTTAAAAAAAAAAGTTATGAAACAAAAACAGTGGCAAAAAAAAAAAAAGCAAGATTAGCACTTAAACTAGCTACACCTGCAAAATGGCCGCTAACATGTCGCTCAATTAAACCTTCAGAGTCAGGCACTTAAGGCTTTCATTGGTACATTTTTATCTTTTACTATATTTATGAAAATGTAAAAAAAAAATAATATTTGGGGCAGGATCGCCCCACCTTCAACATGTGTACAGTTAGCAAGTGTACATTAGCTTATATTAGCCTCATTTGCTTTCAACAAAATGGATTTGCTAGCTACAGCTAGCATTGAGCGAAAAGATTTGTGCAAAGTAAGCCCTAATTTAGCCTTAAACTTTATAGTCAGCACTAATTCTACTTTTCTGTTTTTAGTAAAAAAGTTATGAAACAAAAACAGTGGTAAAATTAGCACTTAAACAAGCTACACTTGCGAAATGGCCGCCAACATGGAATTGTAGCTCAATTAAAGCTGTTTCCCTTCAAAGTCAGACACTTGAGGCTTTCATTTGTGTGTTTTTATATTTTACTATATTTATAGAAAATGTGACCACCCCTGCTTCAACATGTGTACAGTTAGCAAGTGTACATTAGCTTATATTAGCCTCATTTGCTCACAACAAGATGGAACTGCTAGCTACAGTTAGCATTTAGCTAAAAGGTTTGTGCAAAGTAAGCCCTAATGCAGCTTAAAACTTTATAACTTGGACTTTGAAAAGTGCAATAAATTCAATAATATATTATTCAGTGATATTATTCAACAATAATATTGAACCCTTGAAACTTGTAGCATCCCTATAAAAAAAAAAAAAATCAAAAACAAATAATTTAGAAAGACTTAATTACAAATTCAGGCCCTAAGCTAGAAATTCAGCACAACAAAAGTGAAAATGATGAACGACACAAAAGTTCGTAAACCTGTGATTAGTGAAATATAACTGAACACACCGGACTACATGAACATGGTTATAAAATGACTGAGAACACCAGAACCTTCTCAGTTTCTGCATGTGTGAGATAGAAAATGATACAAGAAGACCACCAAGTCAGTGAAAACACAGGAGGTATAGATGAAGCTATAGTAGCACTGATCTAAGCCACAGTGGTCATCCTCTGCTACACTACTTACACAATCTACCTCTGAATACCAGACGGACGAGTGCTTCATACTTGGCAAAGCGTTTATCAATGAAAATGAACGTTTCTGTGACAGCTCAGAGAACATTGCATAACGTGAAACTCTATCCAAAAAAAACACCCTCGCTTGGTGTTTGGTACAAAACTACAAGATGAAACTTTGCCACAAAAGACGCCTGATGAATGTTGGAGAACATTCTTTTGGTCAGATGAGATCCACGTAAACTTGTCCGGGTCAGACGGAGTACAGCATGTTTGGCATGAACCGGGCCAGAACCACCACAGTGAACGCAAAGTCCTGACAGTGAAGCATGAAGGCGGGAGCTGCACGAGTACAAAAGGTGTTGAGGGGACGACGTTTATGGATGGCGCCATAAATCTCAGCGATATAAAGCAAAACTACAGGCTGACAAGACGACTCCCAGACTGGAGAAACTTGGCAAAAGAGGAATAACGATCCAGAGCACGCTGCCAGAATCATTTCTAAAGAAGGAAAAGAGTGAAAACTATGACCGGGCCAAGCATTTCAATAAAACACCTTCACACATCCCTCCTGCAGAGACCAGAATATGGCAGCTTATAGGTTCTCTGGAATTTCTCATATATTAAATCTAAATTGTTGTTTACGTGGCATAAGTGCAAAAACTCCACTGTTCAACTTAGATGTAATGATTTGACATTTAAATGTTATCGTACGGCTTTGTACTGTTCGCGCAGCTTTATTAGATTACTTGAGGAAAACACAATTAACCTTTAACCACTGGACATAACAAATACTGTAATTAATATTCAACTAGTCAGGACTAAAATAAAACAGTGAACAGTGAGGGAATACTCAAGTCAGTCCTTGCTTGACTAATGAGTAGTAAAATAAATTCTTACTTGTGTGATTTAGCTGCAGTGCTTACAAATGATATATTGTGCTGTATCTCCTACACAATGCGTAATTTTGTTTTACAGAAGAGCTTTTGTTTCTGCTCGATAAAGGCTCGCGAAGGCCGTCACATAGCAAAGCCTCGTTATTATTCTTTATGTTCTGCACACCTTCCTCTCAACACTTCCAAGTGAAGAACTTCGGCTGAACTCGCTGCCACATGAAAAAATAATAAACCAGTGGATCCAGTACCAGATGCTGCCTATTTCCAGTGAGCAGCATTAGCGGCTTCCACAGAGGATTCCCCTCATTATCTGTGAGCAATACGTGCGCTTATTGTGGCGAGCGCAGCCAGAGAAAACACATTAGCTTTCATCCACATTCTTATGAGAAGACAGAGAAAATGGAAACTAAATTTCCCCGCGGGATTGATAATGCACCGCGTTCACATTTTTCAGTTTTTTTTCCAGAGTGCGAACAGGAACCCTTCTGGTCTCGAGGCCTCGTCTCTCAGCCTCCGGGCTACCTCCGTCGCCAACGCGCCATCGTTGCTAATTTCCACCAAAATGGGAAAACATCAGCGCCGTGCATCAGCTCGCCCCTCTGCGACACAGCGATTGGACTCTTGGAGTTGCTGGCAGCGTTTTGACAGTGAGACAGCTCCACCCTGCAGGCTGTGTGGTGGGAGTCCCGTCTGTTGTGTGGGAGCTCTGCCTCCAGGACGCTGCCAGGAGAGACGGGACGGCGGCGGCGGTGGGGGGATTCTGAACACTGGAGCTCTGCTGCTGCTACTTGGCTGCCGTCTCCGTACCATATGCATTTGACCTCATTCAAATTCAGTCGCAATCAAAAGATTATGGAGATTTCACCTGCCTGGTTTTTGCAAAGCAGTCATTTTTGTATTTATGTGGACTCCCCAGCTCGACTGTTTACCCTCCTCCTCTGTGTCTAAATAAATCCAAGCCTGCAGAGATTGAAAGGGCCACAGCACAGGAGACGGTGAACAAAACCACATTAGCTGAGTTGTTTACACACTGTGCCCCGGTGCCCTTCTGCAGTTTTATTCAGGCTGTCTGGCTGACTGTGTGTGTGTGTGTGTGTGTGTGTGCTGCAGTCTGCTATAGCCTGCAGCGTTGCCAATCACACTTGGGTGCAGCCACACATTTGGGCCAGAGTGAGAGTGTGCAGACCGACATTATGCAGAAACATCTTAAAGGTAAACCGAGATGGATGCATTCAGGAGCATTTCGAAATCCTCACACAACACGATCAACACACCTCAGTGAAGGTATACATGTGCAAAGAGCCACCGTGTTGTGTCTCTGTATACAAACCGCTGCCTCGCCTCTGCCTGTTTATTTCCTTTCCCTGTGAATGTCACCAAGCACGACACTCGCTGAGATAAATGACAAAAACGGACCCCGAAGGACGTGCGATACAGTAAACTGGGTCTTTCTGTTAATCGAGTTGGCAGACTGGTACAGTAGCCTAAACGCTGTACACGGTTCCCGGAATAGAAATGAGGGTACCACCTGTTTGTGGTCACATGGTGCTGTCAACATCCCGCGGATCTTGTACATTTCCATGAGGGCGACTCGGAACTAATTTTCGGTGACCTTTACACGTTTACGTTTTGATTTTCAGTCGGCGTCTTTTTCACCGGAGGAAAAAAGCAAAGTTGAGGCGCATGAGCCGCGTTTCAAGGCTGATCTTGAGGTATCCTTGACTGAAACATCAATAAGCTCCAGCCCTGTGTTTGCTCCCGTCGGGGATCCCTGCGCCACATATGCAGCTACCTACTAGCATCCTTCACTGCCTGACACATATAATAAAATATATGTGACAGGCAGCGGAGACTCTTCAGAGGAGTGATGGATGCCTGTGAGCTCTCTGGATGTTTGTGACAGCTGTGGACACAAACAGACTGAATCTTTCTGCAGCAAAAATAATGACAAACTGAGCATTTCAATTAGTGCACGATGATTATTAAATCTGGAAGCGTGTATAATGTTTTAGATAAACACTAGACGACCTTGGTCTACATAATGCTTTATTGCACAACTAGGTCAGCACATGTCTACCTTGCAGGATTTTTGAAGCATTTTTTGCTTGTTGGCAAATAAAAAAAACCACAGCGCTCGCGAACATTAAATCAGGAACAGATATTTTTGCAGCTGTAAATATTCTCAATTATTCATCCTGAAAATACCTCCGAGCAGCAACACTGTACTTTCCACTAATAAAACTCTGCAAACACTCGTCACTGCGGTTCAAGCGCGGGTCAAACGCTCTTCCCGTTCTCCTGAATCCGGGGGATTTGCCGCGTTGCTGCAACGATTTCCAGAAACGTTTGGCGATCGCATGTTGAAAACAGGTCGCAGCAATGATTAAGGGTGAGTAAGGAGCGGTTTGAGTGGGAGCCAGGTCTGGAGCGGTTTGGTTCTCGCCGGCAGCGCTGGAGGTGTGTGACGAGTCTGGGTCACTGGGTCTCTGTGCCTCTGCCCTGACAGCACGCTGCCCCACAGTTATCTCTGTCGACGTGCATTCAATCAGCGGCGCGCTGACATTTACTGCCGGGGCAAACAGGCGCTTGTTTCGGTCTGAGAGGGGTTTCCTCGATGGTTAGTCACCGTGACTGGGAAATTAAGGGCAGATTCAGAACAGTTCAGGGAGAAACAGCGACGGACGTCTCCCTGTTCGCATGTGCCGTCAGCGATCTCGGCCCGGACGTTACTGTGATGATCAGTCAGAATTAAATTATCTAAACAAAACTCATCTTCGTATCACCTGCTGCGACTCAGCGCTGAAGGCCTGGATGAGATCTTCAAAGGGAGCCTGTAAAATAAAATACATTTTGTTAAACATGAGATGTCATGAGTTGTTTGACCTCCCGCCGTATTCTTCCCCCGCTCTCAGCTCCCAGCCTTGATCTCAGGCTGACGGCAGCAGGGGGTGGCGGTATGAAAGTGCTCCAGTTTCAGGACAAGGAGAGATGTTATTTCACACCAGCTGAGCTAGTGAGTGACCCTTAATGACATGTGTGTGTCCGTGTGTGTGTGTGTGTGTGTGAATGTTTGTCTGCATTTTCACACTGATTATTTTTCCTGGATGGAATCTGTGTGAAGAACAAATGCATAAACAAAAGGTTTTCCCCTCTAATCGCTGGAGTCACTGTAATTCCACCTTAAGACAATAACAGGCTAACTTCCCGCCCTTCTGACTCACTGTTGCTGTGAGAGTTTTCTGTTCTTGCATGAAACATATATTTTACAGTATTAATGCTGACAGACAAGCCATTAAAACTCGTAGTAGTTATTTAAACACTGGGTCCTTGGTTTCATATGGAAGTCTATGACAGACGGTTGATGTTATGCTCAGAGATCAGGGCTAAAGCTAACAGGTAGCAACGCAAGACATTGAATAAATTAGCATCAACCTTCACAATGGGTTGTGTTGACATGTTAATTCTTGCAGGTCCGGCCTGTAGGTGCATGTAGGTGAGAATCCCTGTGATGTAAATTTCTGAGGAAGTTCTTGCACACCCTTCTGTGTTTATTCTGATAGATTATTCGCAGCAACTGCTTGAGTTCCTTGAAGACGTTCCACCTCTCATCCAAGAGGCTTCATCGGCTCCGACTGACTAGTCAGGAGATCCAGGTACTTCTATCCTAAAGGAGCCATTAACGCCTGAGTTTGGGTTTCAGTTGGGGGTTTGTGGCTCCTTCCACTCGTCATGTGGGTCGTTATTTCTCCTCCTGCCACAAAGGGGTTCGTTAGGGTCTTTGTGTCTTGGTGTGAATGTTTCATCTTCTTGGAGAGAGTTCTTAGGACTGAATTGTAAACAGGTGAGAGGTGATGTCTCAGACCTCCACCTCTGTTGAGGGACGGTCTTTCCAGTTAGATGGCTTCTTTCACCCCTCTCTCAAACCATCTGTCCTCCCTGCAGGCCAACATCTGTACATTTTTGTCCTCGAATGAATGACTGTTGTCCTTGAGATGCAGGTGGACTGCTGGGTCCTGTCCTGAGGAGCTTGTGGACCGGTTGTTTAGTCTTCCCGATGCTGCTTCCTTGCTGCACTGCACCGCAGACACCACGTTGCTTTGTTTGTGTCTCAGTGTTTTGTCCTTCGAGTGGACCAGCTTCTGTCTCAGGGTGTTGGTGGGTTTGAAGTGGACTGAAAGGTTGTGTCTACGTAAATGGTAAATGATCTGCACTTATATAGTGTTTCTCATTCACCCATTCACACACATATTCATACACCAATGGTGACGGAGCTGCCATACAAGGTGCTGCCCGCCGTTGGGAGCAACTTCGGGTTCATTGTCTTGTCCAAGGACACTTCGACTGTGGAGGGACGGGGATCGAACTGCCAGCCTTGGGATTGGAGGACAACCCGCTCTACCACCTGAGCCACAGCCGCCCCATAACGCCACACATAGGCTACGTTAGCTAGCTAGTTAGCTGAGTATGCTAATGCTTGCTGTATATGTTATGCTTTTGTTTCATTAATCAATTCACTCCACGTTTGCTCCCGTGTGTTTTCATTCTAAGAGAATAATAACCTTGTACCTGTTGCTAAGCTATGTTTGATGCTAGCTACAGCTTCTTTTTCTTTGGTAATTCCTTCTAAATGACATCAGGAAGCTTCCTGGACTGTTTGTTTGACATCATAGTCGAGACTTTGCTATATTTAGAATGACATGGCTGCTTTGTAATTACTCAGAAATACAAAATTCACTGTAATTGCTGTGTTTTGAATCCACTGTTCTCTACAGCACTTTGTGTACTCTGGTTTGAAGCGTAGAGAACATTACTGGACATGCCTGGGAAGATTTCCAAAATTCCTTTTAGTATTAAAGACGTCTTGCGAAATTGCTTTCCTCCTCCTCCTGCTGTTTCCAAAACACCAAATCCGGTTCTTCAGGCCTCCTCACATCCAGAACTTGCTTTGCATACTGACGGTTTGTAAACTATCTGGTGTGTTTTGGTGTCGAGAACCGAGGTTGTGAGTCATTTATCTACTGTGTGCTTCTGAGGGAGAGCACAGTTTTACCGGACGCTGTGAGTCACCTGCTATCGCTCAACATGACATCATCTCAAACATCAGCGTGGAGCACCAGAGCCAGGATGGATAACAGGTAATCTGCCAGCGGGACAGTCTCACGCCGCATATCAAATCCACGCCACGACAACGAGAGCTGCATTCTGGGGTTTCTGGTGCATGAAACAGTTTTAACCGACTGGAACCTCCTAATTAATCCTAACAAGCCTCCTTTCCTCCCTCCTCCTCCCCTTTGGCTTACTAACACATGACATTTTCCTTTAATAAACCATTAGCTTAATATCCTCCGCTGAACGTACCGTGGGGCTGCAAGGGCACGACACACACACACCGACACACACACACACACCGACACACACACACACACACCGACGGGCAAAAGGCAGCGACATGTCAGACGGAGTACAGTAAGCGTGTTGAGCGTCTCCCGTCAGTCATTAGGTCTGTTCAGGCCTGAGCACACACACTGATGTAATGAGGCACAGCGATCCAATAGATTGAAGGATGAATCATTCCAGGGATGACCCGATTCTTCAGGGAAGCTCCAGCATATGTGTGTGTTTGTGAGGATGTGTCCGCGTTCGGGGGGTTAATCGCGCGTGAAATTGTGTCTTCATTAACATAAGCCACGTGACGGGAAAATAATCATATCTGTCAAGTTACATGACGGGAAGAAAGAAAAGTTTAATCATTAAATGGAGAAAAAAAAGTCATTCAAATGTATTGGTTTTAAATTAATTAAATCGTACCATTCCTGGTTTACATGCAGACAGCTGCTACGTTAGCATGAACCCCACCTGCTGTACGGCTCGTGATAATGAACGCTAGAGTTAGCGTATGTATTTATGAATATTAATGCGCTGACATGCTTGTTTTGATCATGTTTTTTTAATGAGAATGTAAACTTATTTAGTGTGCATACATTTTGTACTTCTTTCCCTCCGAGGTGCGAAACATTGGCTAGCGCTGCTGGCGGCATGATAACATTATTGAAATAGGATGTTGTTTTCTAGCGAGCCTTTCGTCGTTTTAGTTAACAATATTATTTACATTCCGTCTTGTGAAAAAAAAAAATTTGGTAATGGATCATTTCATGCGACTGTGATTGCGTTCAATGTGCTTACATTTTTAATTGTTTTTCTTCCAGCA